>NC_057801.1:281471616-281559001 GCF_018294505.1 Triticum aestivum | reverse complement strand
CACCATTGCTATCTAATATTTTTATGATATTTTTTCAAATATTTTCAAATAACAAATTTGATGATATTTTCAAATAACAAATTTGATGATATTTTTTTGTATTCATAAATATTTTCAAATAAGAAATTTGATGATATTTTTTCACATTCATAAATGTTTTCAAATTTGATTCGTCCTTTTCTAAAAAAATATTAGATGAAACTAAATATTTTTTCACGACCCCCCGCACCCGTCAACGAATGGAAATGCTCCCTCCCTCCCTCCCTCCTCTACTCATCTCCTCTATATAGTGTAATATTTTTTATCAATAAAAAAATAATAAAAAATTACTAATGGTGCACCAGGAGAGGGTGCGCCATTGTTATCAATAAAAAAATTTACATATGGCGCACCCCTTGGTGGTGCGCCATTGCTATGGATGTACTTATGGCGCACCCCTGGGTGGTGCGCCATTGCTATCCCTTTCCCCCCTCTATCCCTTTCCTCCTCGCCCCCCGAGCCAGATCAAATCCCTAGCCCCCTCGCCCCCTGCGCCAGATCCCTTTCCCCCTCACCGCCGATGACCCCTTTCTAGCACGCCCCACCCCCACCTCCAGCGCTCCTCCACCCATCACCACCGCAGCTCTTTCACCCCTCACCATCGCAAGCCGCCGCCACCCCCGAGCATCCCTCTAGTTCAATTTGAACTCATTAGATCGCGCGGTGACCGCGGCCCCCTCGTCGTTGCCGTGACCACCGTCATCTTCGTCGCGCGGGAAGACGTCCAGGAGGATCGCCGCATTTGGCTTCTTCCGTTTAGGGAACCAGCTCGAGCCGGGGTCTCGTGTAGCCGCTGCCGTCGCCGCCTTCTTCATTCGTCCGCCCACATCTCGTCGCCCCAACCGCTGCTCTTGCTCGTCCTCGGCCTCGTCGAGCTCTCCTTCGGCCCTCCCCGTGGTGAGCTTCCTCCACCCCCTCCCACAGGGGATGTTGCTTGCTCTGCTGCGCTGCTGCCTGTCAACGCACAGCCGCCCGCGTCGCGCGCGTCCTGGCCTCGCGCCACGTTGGCGCCCGCCTCTCCCTACTGCCTCCCCTTGTGCATGCTGCATGCTGCTGATGCTGCTGGCATATTGACGAGGTCAACAGGCCAGAAGTGAATAACGTGCGGCTGCAGCCCCCATAGATACTTTTTTTGTTTTGAAAAAGACGATACATGAAATGTGAGAATTCTTAAAAGATGAATTACCATGAAGTAGCTTGGTCATGCCAAGAAAATGCTACATTTTTGGTACTTGAATGGTTTATGCTGATTCAGCAAATCCATGTGGCCTATTGAAAATTTAGAACTTGTGATCAGGAGATGTTTGGGAAAAAGGAGTGTAGGTACTGTTCTTGTGTTGGGATAATTTTGTACATTTTTAGGAGCTAGGGGAAATAGGGTTGTAGTTGTAAACTGAAAATGGATCAGAATGGAAAAGTGGGTGTTTCTCTCAAAAATTTCAAAAGAGTAGGATGGGTCTTTGTTCAAAAATGATTTATAGGAATTATAGGGTCTCCCAAAAAAATTGTGGCAATATTAAAAAAATTATTTGAATTAGTTTTAGTGCAACAGAGGCAACTCAGAGTTTGAAAATGGCATTAAAGGAATTTGTTTTGGGGGTAAATTCTATTATGAAATTATTCCTACTCTTATTTAAAATATAAATGAAATGATTTGGAAAACCAAGCAAGAGTTACGTTTCAAGTTGCTTAACCTTTTCATATAAGCTTGCAGAAGATTTAATTGATCATACAGAAAATGAAAAACGAAGGTCATACCGATCCTAGTTGGTATTATTTTTCTCAATTTAAATTGTTGAATGAACACAAAAAGAGAGTGCTAAGTGATTTAAATATATCATGTTTCAGAATAATATATAGGATTGTTGGTTTTTAACCTTGGTTGCCATTGTTTCTATTGGTAACGGTCTGAAGAATGACTAATGCTGTTTGTGCTATCGGCTACCTAACAATCTCTAAGTGAAAGCAACTAGCTGGAGTAGATTTGTGCACACAATACTCCTTCCAAGACAATTTTCTTCCAAGGAGGAGTTTCAGTTTGCTTGCAAGGAGTAGTTTCAGCATGGTTTCAGTATAGTTTTAGTAGCCGATTTGCTATTCACTGTGTGGTCACTCTATTTTTTGAGTACTGACATTTGTTATGTTTGTTAGCAGCAAGAAATTTAAATGAAGCTTGTTGTTTTTCAACTGTTCAACTCATGCCATGAAACTGAATATAGTAGTTGAAAACCCTGTTTTTCTTCCTGATTGTCCTAAAATTTGAAGTCCTGTTTGTGTTTTGGTTTTGTTGGTTGACAATTATGTTTAGTTTTTCGTTTCATGGATGCTGTAAAATGTGCAGGTGGTGAGTTGAGGCTCAGCATACAGCTTGTTTGGACTAACAAAGAGGACGAGGTATGTTGCTTGCCCAAGCTAAGTGACACGCACCAAGTTTTCTACTATATAATTACCTGTCGGTGCTTAGTTAAACTGCATGAAACGGCCATAGCAGATGGATGGTACTAGGTGTTGTTGTGTTTCTTGCCAATGCATTCAGAGAGCAGATGTGCCACTTCAGATTGAGTTTGCTCTTAATTAAGCATCTCACCATATAACTTTAAGTTTTTTCCCACATGAAAATGATGATAATTTTAAGACATCGAAATTCAGAACCTGTATTGAAACTATTTTATAGTAGCATATATGAACTTTAGGGGACAATTCGCTGTTTACCTGGCCAACTAAAATCTCAAAGCTCTTAGCCTGCAAGTACAAGTGAACAACTTGCTGCTATTAGATCTAGAATGGAAGCTCACATAAGTTGAGCTGATTTTTGTCCATATGAAAGCAGAGGACCATATGGTCTGTGGTCTTCTCATCCATATGAAAGTAGAGGCACATTGTGGTGCTAGTTTGCTGGGTTTTGTCTCCGACCATCGTGTGTGGATGATTTTGCAGGTACCCTGAGAGGCCCTTGAGTTTGCCGGAATGTCGATTAACTACCATTCCGGCAAATTCGGGTACTCCATATGTCCTATTTTCAGCAAAGGTCATGCTGAAATTTTCCGTCAATTTTAGCATGACTTTGCTAAAAATAGGACATATGGGGTACTTGCGACTAATGCATGGGCCAGGGTATTTAGTACTTAATTAAGTAGGATCAACAGCCCCTTTATTCTTGCTGCATTAAACCATAGGTGGCAATAGAGCCAAGTGATTAGGCCCAACTTAGATTTCTCCTTCCCTTTTCTTGATAGGGTATATTTTTAGAAGATACCCATATATATCAGTCAACCTAGGGTGCATAGGCATTGATAAACCCTAAATGATGAAAACTTAACTTAGCATTTAGGGTGCCTCAGCATTGACAAACCCTAAATTATAAAACCTTGTCTTTTAGGGTGACTCGGTGTCGATAAAAACCTAAATGATGAGACCATGATCTTGTTCCTTGACAATAACCAACTTTTTGACCAAACTTTTTCCCTATTTAGAGCGAAACATGGCCCACAACGATGAGGCTGGTTGTTCGGGTAAGCAATTCTGGGAGTTGTCCTAGGAGATGGAGGAAGAACCTCACCGCTATGAGGAAGCCGCGGAAGACACCGATCCTGACTACACAACCCCTAGTGGCGTCGGGCATGACACCATTGATGGTCCCGCCGAGGATGCCACCACTGATGATGGCAGCGCACGCACAGATGGCAGCCAACTGAAGAGGCAACAGAAGGACCGGCGCCCGAACGTGCTCGGCACCGTCAAGGAGGAATTTACAGAAGTGAACTCCAACGGGCATCCAACGGCACCCAAAAAATTAGTCAAGGGGTACTCGGTTCAGCTCAGGTGCATTCTCCAGAGCACCGTCTCGATCAACACCGAGAACCTAAGGCATAAGGACCAAGGGAATTTGCGCAGCCTCCTCTTACGAAGCTGCATGAACGATACAAGTACCCCGCTGACTTTGCAAACACACGCCTCTCAGGGAATAAAGTGAATAGTGTCGCCCTCACAAGGATGATCATGGCCCTATCTACTTGGAGAAGCGCTGTGAAGAGAATGATTGACAAAGGTGATAGTTATGAGAAGATCAAGGCAAAAAATCCTTCGATTAGTGAAGATGACTACAAGGAGTTCAAGATCAAGTGCAAGAGCAGCGCAACCGTGGAATCAAGTCAGTGGGGGAAAGAAATGCGGGAGTTGAACTTAGGGGTCCACCAACTCGGTCCCGGCGGTTACAGAGTGGCGGAGCCTATATGGGACAAGGAGGACATGAGCGTGCCGAGCAAGGCCTACCGCCCCGCCTCGAGAAATACCGTGACAAGCAGACCAGGAACTATGTCAGGGCCCAGTACAAGGAGGACCCGGTAACAAAGGAGCTTACCACGGATCCGAAGAATAAGGTGCTTGAGCGTGTTGTGGTCAGGAATACACTCCCGTGTAATTAGCTCCATATGGTTGCATTCCAATTAATGAAGCCAAATTTCTAAATGGTTCACATTCCTTCCGCAGGAGACTAATAGCAGTAGCGCGGGGTCGTCTCAGAGCTCCCCTTGGGACAACACTCTAAATAGGGCGTTGAACGTAATGAAAAACAAGGATAAGCTCAGTAAGCCGTCGTCAGCTGGTCGTGTGGCCGACAAAGGCTTGTCCACAATTGGTCGTCATACTATAATGCTGGTGGGCGAAAGGAGAGAAAGACCAGCTCGGAAAGCCAGTCGCGCGAGGTTCAAGAACTCAAGGCACAAGTGGCGCGGATTCCGGAGATTGTCCAAGAGCAAGTGAAACTACAACTAGGAACGACACTCACCGCCATTGTGCCTACCTTGATTCAGGGGCTGACGACGTGGATTGCGGGCGACCAACAGGGGACGCCCCCAGTTCCCAGCTTCACGGCCAGCAACTCGCACAACACGCAGGCGGCGCCATTGGTGTCTCCGGTGGAGGCGGTATTGGTGTCTCTGGCGCCGGCACGGGCATTGGAGCTTAATGCACCTGGTTGTACACCGGCCGGCACCTCGGTAACAAGTGGCCCCTCCATTAATTGCACGCCCGCCGTTGGCGGTGCCTCGACATTAGCTCGACGCCATCACGGTAACTAAGCCTCTCGGCCGATGACTTCATCTCCTTGCCTTTGACTGGGCATCCCTGACGCCCTACATGTTTTCGCAGGGCGGCGCCGACGTTCCATGCACTCTCCCACACTTCGTGGGCGGCGAGTTGATCGATGTCACCAAGGGCAGAATCGTTCAACCGGGCAACCCCGTGTTCCACGGTAATCCGATGCCACCCACCGTGTATAGTGTTGAACTGGTTCGGGTGCTACCACGAGTTGTTACCTCCGATTCGACCTGCTGGGGCCGACGAAGATGATGTGATGACCCTCAGCGCCTGCGTAAGCTGGCCCCTGCTTTGTCCGAAGAGCCATATTTGTTTGGGGGCGGGGCACACGACCCCACAGAGAAGACCACCAGTCGGGCCAGCGCCAAGCCATGGCAAGACAGCCGCAACGCTACCGGACTTGCCGAACATCCCTATGGCACAGGATCCGGACATGCATATGGCACAGGATCCGGATGACGACGACAACAACGACGGTACATTTACCAACGTCGATAAGTACTTTGCCGAACATGGGTACTGTGACGAATTCTTCGGGCCTCCTTCTCAAGAACCCAACCATGAAAAAGACGACCGCGATCTAGTTGGTACCGCAGAGAAACCCAATTGCAACAGGCGTCGTCTGGCGTTCAGTTCTCAGGAGACGCCTCCAGCTGCCACCTTCACCGAGCCTCAGATAGGAGAGGTGCGAAATATTATCAGCCCCAACACATTCAAGAAGGCAGTCTCTAAGCAGAACTCGATCCCATTACAGCAGATGAAGAAGAAGGGATGGAAACGGAAGAATAACAAGGGCGGTGCGAGCCAGCCATCACCGAGTACGATCCGTGCTCAGGACGGGCCACCTTCACCTAAGGATATTTCGAGGAGGGTGGATGTGGTGGGTGGGGCGATGCTACCAACTAATCTGCTCAATGCTGCAACTGGTGCTATGCGGAGTCTGCATGACAGTGTTCTTTCGTTGGAGAAGCGGCGTCTCTCCCAGAATGATGTGGCATACCCGGTTTTCGTGGCCAAGGTGTCAGAGGGCAAGGGATTTGTGGATAGCACCATTGGGGGTACGACCGTCCTACGGTTTGATGACATCTTCGCTATGTTTAACCTTCATCCGCTGCACTACACCTTCGTTCGGCTATTTTAGCTGAGTATGGATATGTGGATCAATAGAGACAAGACCCCGGACATCGTGATAGTCGACCCCTTCTACATGCGTGCCAAGATCTTGGGCAGCGCTAGGGACCGGCAAGTCGCGAGTTCACACCTCGAAGGCGTCATTCTGGCAAACCCAGATAAGGATAACTTCCTCGTGCCTTACTTTCCCGAGTAAGTCATCCCCTCACCTCCCCGTAACATATGATTTCTTAGATTTTGATCGTTCTTTTTTTTCTAACATAATGTGTTTTGTGCAGTGACACACATTGCACACTTATCCTATTAAGCCTGAAATATTCCATGGCCACGTATTTCGACCCGGACCGTGAGTCAAAGATAGACTACACAAATATCAAGAAAGTTCTTGATGATGCTCTCCCCGGCTATGCCTTATCTGGAGGCACCTTCAACAGTCCAGTTCGTAGGTACGGCAAGCACGTGTTCACCCACAACACGACGTTCCCCTGCGTCAAGCAGCCGCCTGGCGGTCAGAAGGATGCCTACTACGCCCTCCATCACATGCGGGCGATCGTAAGGGACCATAATCACCTTCTGCTACCAAATAATCTCAAAGATTGGGCCACATGCTTGTCGACAATCTAGGACGCAGACATCAGACAAGAATTCTTTCGCATCCAATTGGATTTTGCGGAAATCATCCATCAAGATGTCCTTCGTACCTCGGGGCAGCTCTACCTCTGATCTCAACCGTCCAACAGTGAGATAGAAACAATGCTACAAATGCAGGCTGACAACGCCCGCGATTTCATGACCATCACGAAAGACGGCGGCTTCATCCACGCTCCGGTCCCTGAGTCGAGTCGAAAGTAGTGATGCTATGTTGTTCTGAAATGTCAATTGGCTCATGTTGTAATATTAAACTTTAATGAACTTGTATGCTCTTTGGTTTGGACAGTCGTTCAACTTATATGTAATCGATGCTATTTATTAGTAGGACCATGAATCGTGATATTAATGTGTTGCTTTTCTCTTCCGATCCTTTTGTTGCATACTTATATATTGCTTATGTATTGTTTGTGAATTGCTACTAACGTTTTGTTTGGCTAGTGTATAGAGATGCCGTCGTATGTCGTGTACAAGGGTAAGGTTCCTAGAGTCTACGATGACTGGGAGGAGTGTCGGAGACAGGTTCACCATTTCAGCGGTAACAGTTACAAAGGGTACACCACTAGGGCAGAGGCGGAAGTTAGATACGCGCGCTATCTAGCGGGAGAGAGGAGGGAGCATTGGAGTAACCGGATGAAGACCAGTTTCATCGCGATTATGCTCATCTTGATGACCGCATCTCTCTTCTGTGTGATGGTAGTTTAGATGATCGATATCGACTTGTAATGTGAAGACAAACTCGCTACTCGCGGTCTCAAGACTTGTAATGTTCTAACTTTATTCGGTATTTTAAATTCAGAGACTAATATGTTGAATTGTATTCAGAGACTAATCTTCTATTGTATTCGATAAATCTGCTATTTATATGTTGTGCTCTCTATATTCTGTGCAGTAATATGTTTTGTAACCTGTGCAAATATCAGAAAAGAAAAAAATCCCTAATATTCATACTAGTGGCGCACCACTCAGCACTTTAGTGGCGCACTGCAAAAAGCACACTAGTGGCGCATCATCAACTAGTGCGCCATTAGTAAGCCAGAGCACATGGGTAAATATGGCCCCCTGGGAGGCATACTAATGGCGCACCATGGGATATACTAATGGCGCACTGCCTGGTGCGCCATTAGTATACCAGATACTAATGGCGCACCTGTGGTGCGCCATTATAAAAAATTCTAATGGCGTGATGCTAGTGGCGCACCTATAGTGCGCCATTAGTAGCAAAAATAGGTGCGCCACTAGCAGGCCTTTTCCTAGTAGTGCAAGGAGTAATCAACACTAGTAGTAACCCACAAATACCAATCTGAGGTTTTGAGACAAAGATTGAATACAAGAGATGAACTAGGGTTTGAGGGGGGATGGTGCTGGTGAAGATGTGATGAAGATTGGTCCTCCCTAGATGAGAGGATCATTGGTGATGACGATGTCTTTGATTTCTCCCTGCCGGAGGGAAGTTTCCCTGGTAGAATCGCTCTGCTGGAGACCTAGATTGCTTCTGCCCTGGTTCCGCCTCGAGACGGCGGCGCTTATTCCCGAAAGCCTTATTCTTATTTATTTTTTCTAGGTCAAAACCTTTCATATAGCAGAATATGAGCACCTGAGGTTGGCGAGGGGGCTCACGAGCTCAGGGGGCGCGCCCTGGGGGGTAGGGCACGCCCCTAGGCTTCTGGCCACCTGGTGGGTCCCCTCTTAGTATTCCTTCACCCAGTATTTTTTATATATTACAAAATAATTCTCCATAAATTTTCAGGACAGTTGGAGTTGGGCAGAATAAAGATCTCAGATTTGCTGCTTTCTGGTCCAGAATTTCAGCTGCGGGAATTTTCCTTCTTCATGTAAATCTTCAAAAATAAGAGAGAAAAGGCATAAGAATTGCATCATAAACTGTAATAACAACCCATAATGCAATAAATATCAACATAAAAACATGATGCAAAATGGATGTATCAACTCCCCCATGCTTAGACCTCACTTGTCGTCAAGCAAAAGCCGAAATCGATAATCATGACCACATGTTCGGTGATAGAGGTGTCGATAAAACAAAATACGGACATGAGGGCATCATGATCATCATTAGAGCAGTAATAGATTGTCATATAACTTCTAATGCTAAAGAGATAGTTTGCTCACATGGTAAAGTATGAACCATAAACTTCATTGAAAACTAACAAACTATGATCTCAGTCATTGATGCAATTGCAATTTGTCATAATGTCAGGAAGAGTCCATTGTTACTTCTTGAGCTTGCGTTGATTTTTCCCTTGAAGAGGAAAAGGTGATGCACAAAGTAGATGTAAGTATTTCCCTTAGTTAAGAACCAAGGTATCAATCCAGTAGGAGGCACACGCAAGTCTCCAATATATGCACTAGCACAAACTAACAAACACTTGCACACAACGCGAAAAAGGGGTTGTCAATCCCTTCACGGGCACAAACAAGAGTGAGGTCTAATAGAGGTAGGTATAAAAGAGAAAACTAAAGTAAATATAAATAAATTGCAGCAAGGTATTTTTTGGTTTTTTGGTTTATAGATCTGAAAATATATGATGAAAAATAGACCCGGGGGCCATAGGTTTCACTAGAGGCTTCTCTCTTGAAAGAAATATACGGTGGTTAAACAAATTACTGTCGAGCAATTGATAGAAAAGCGCATAGTTATGACAATATCTAATGCAATGATCATGAATGTAGGCATCATGTCCGTGACAAGTAGACCGACTCCTGCCTGCATCTACTACTGTTGCTCCACACATCGACCGCTATCCAGCATGCATCTAGAGTATTAAGTTCATAAGAACGGAGTAACGCCTTAAGTATGATGACATGATGTAGAGGGATAAACTCAAGCAATATGATGAAAACCCCATCTTGTTATTGAGGAGAACATTGTATTGAAGATCAAAGAGAGAGAAGATGCCATCTAGCTACTAACTATGGACTTGTAGGTCTGTGGTAAACTACTCACGCTTCATCGGAAGGGCAGCAATGTTGATGTAGAGGCCCTCCATGATCAAACCCCCCTCTAGCAGGGTGCTAGAAAAGGCCCCAAGATGGGATCTCACGAGAACAGAGGCTTCCAGCAGCGGAAAAGTATTTTGGTGGACGCTTCGAATGTTTGGGGAATATTCGAGAATTTCAATGTAAAGATTATGGTCTGGTGACTCCCGAGGGGTCCACAAGCCAGCGGCTCCCCCCTAGGGCGCGCCCTGAGGGCTTGTGGACTCCTCATGAGTCTTCTGACCCCCTCCTCAAGTCTTTCTGGTGTCTTCTAGTCCAAGAAAAATCATCACCAAAGTTTTATTCTGTTTGCACTCCGTTTGATATTCCTTTTTCGTAAAACTAAAAAACAAGGAAAAACAGAAATTGCCACTGAGCTCTAGGATAATAGCTTAGTCCCAAAAATTATATAAAATAGCATACTAATGCATATAAAACATCCAAAGAGATAGTATAATAGCATGCAACAAAACAAAATTATAGATACGTTGGAGGCGTATCAAGCATCCCAAAGCTTAATTCCTGCTCGTCCTCGAGTAGGTAAATGACAAAATAGAATTTTTGATGTGGAATGCTACCTAACATATTTATCCATGTAATCTTGTTTATTGATGCATGAATATTCCGATCCATAAGATTCAAAACAAAAGTTTAATATTGACATAAAAACAATAATACTTCAAGAATACTAATAAAGCAATCATGTCTTCTCAAAATAACAACGACGCCAGAAAAGAGCTTGATGTCAACTATGCAACTTTATTCTTGTAGACACATGTTGGGCCTCCAAGCGCAGAGTTTTGTATGACAGTAGCAATTTACCCTCAAGTGGATGACCTAAGGTTTGATAGTCTCTCTCAAACAACCCCGCAACCAAATAATAAAAAGTCTCTTCTGTCCCCAACACACCAAATACAATGGTAATTTGTATAGGTGCACTAGTTCGGCAAAGAGAAGGTGATACAAGTGTAGTATGGAGAGTAGATATTGATTTTTATAATAAGAACAATAAAAAGCAGCAAGGTAGAAATTGATTAAACGGAGCACAAACGGTATTGCAATGCTTGAAAATGAGGCCTAGGGTCCGTACTTTTGCTAGTGCAATCTCTCAATAATGCTAATATAATTGGATCATATAACCATCCCTCAAGGTGCAACGAAGAATCACTCCAAAGTTCCTATCTAGCGGAGAACATAAGGAGAAATAGTTTGTAGGGTAAGAAACCACCTCAAAGCTATTCTTTCGATCAATCTATCCAAGAGTTCATACTCAATCCAACACAAAGAACCTCAAAGAGTGCCTGTCGGTGTCAAAACCGGCGGATCTCGGGTAGGGGGTCCTGAACTGTGCGTCTAGGCGGATGGTAACAGGAGACAAGGGACACGATGTTTTTACCCAGGTTCGGGCCCTCTCGATGGAGGTAAAACCCTACTCCTACTTGATTAATATTGATGATATGGGCAGTACAAGAGTTGATCTACCACGAGATTAGAGAGGCTAAACCCTAGAGGCTAGCCTATGGTATGATTGCTGTTCGTCCTATGGACTAAAACTCTCTAGTTTATATAGACACCGGCGAGGGCTAGGGTCACACAGAGTTGGTTACAATGGGAGGAGATCTTCATATCATATCGCCAAGCTTGCCTTCCACGCCAAGGAAAGTCCTATCCGGACACGGGACGAAGTCTTCAATCTTGTATCTTCATAGTCCGGGAGTCCGGCCATCCAGACACCCCCTAATCCAGGACTCCCTCAGTAGCCCCTGAACCAGGCTTCAATGACGCCGAGTCCGGCGTGCAAATTGTCTTCGACATTGCAAGGCGGGTTCCTCCTCCGAATATTTCATAGAAGATGTTGAACACAAGGATAGTGTCCGGCTCTGCAAAATAAGTTCCACATACCAGCGTAGAGAGAATAATATCTGCACAAATCTAATCTGCTGACGTATTCCACAGTGTGACATCACGCCACGGCCAAGCCTTTATTCGAATCATTTTACTGTTCCACCTTAGCGCGTTTAGCGAGGTGGTTTTCTTGGCACGTCTTGTCAAAGCAGAGATCGTGTCCCCTTATTCTGGGATTCTCATCAATACGAGCGTGGGTAACCCAACCGTGCCTTTGGTATGACTCCCTAATTGAAAGCGAGTCCCAAACGGTTACGGGGAGGGCTCTTGGTATTCAACCTCTTTATAAAGAGACCAAGGCCCGACTCCTTTCTTTCCAATTCAATCGAATCCGCCCCTCGCCTCGAGTTCCAACACCCAAAGCTCCAGTTTTAGGCGCTTCGGACCTTCGATGATGTCCGGCTCCGACCTTCAAGGCCGGTGGATGCCTTCCTCCGTTATGGAAGAAGACGTGCGAAAGCTGAGAGACGCCAGGTATCTAACCGGCGAAATCTCGCATAGGCTGCCTGCTCAAGGGCAGGCCATTCCCACTCCCCAGCCCGGTGAGAGCGTGGTGTTCACATCTCACTTCCTTCGGGGACTAGGTTTCCCGATTGATCCGTTCGTGAGAGGGCTTATGTTTTATTATGGGCTGGAATTTCACGACTTAGCTCCGGAGTCCATCCTCCAAATCTCATCGTTCATTGTCGTGTGTGAGGCCTTCCTCCATATTACTCCTCACTTCAGATTGTGGCTTAGAACCTTCAAGGTGGAACCGAACATGATCGAGGGGCAGCACTCTGAGTGCGGAGGAGCTATCATAAGCAAGATGGTCGACGCTCCATGGCCCGAGGGCTCTTTCCAAGAGGAGTTCGACTTATGGCAACGGGACTGGTGTTACATCACGGCCCCCAGGGGCACCACATGGGTGGCGCCACCTGCTTTTCGCTCGGGTCCCCCACCACAGCTAGCGTCATGGGTCAATGAAGGGCTTATCTGGGGGCCGTCCAAAGACGTGCCCTTGCTGCAGGGCCGCATTCGAGATCTCCTAGAAAGAGATATCAACTTGACCGTAGTGGTGCAAGTTATGTTGATTCGCCGCATGCTTCCCTATAAACGTCGCCCTCTTCGCCTGTGGGAATTTAATCCGGAGGGACCGCGAGTCCTCGAACACTTTATGGGCACGACGCCCATGGAGATGTACAAATTGTTCTTCGGATCACAAGCAAGGTGTCTGGACTTGTCCGAGGATGCAGGTCTGAGCTGCAATCGCTCGGATGCCCAAGTAAGTAGCCCCGTATTTGGACACGCCATCCATATTTTTGTCATAAAATTGCGCTTAACAGAGCTATCCTTTGAACAGGAGTGGATAGCGAAAGCAAAGCTTATCAGGTGTCTAGCCCCCCTGCCTGAGACCACGCCGGATCCCGTGTTAACCAGGATGCTGGAGATTGTGCCTTTGGCAGAAGGCGAAGAGGGGAACCAAGGAGCTACCACCTCCGCGAAGGAGGCCTTCAGAAAGGGACGAATCGAGAATTCCCCCAACCAGGGGAAGAAAAGGACTGCCTCTGAAGACCCGGAGGGGATGGCCTCAAAACGGGGGAAGAAATCTTCGCCAGAGGATCCGGCGCCGGAGAATGCCCCGGCCGCATTACGCCCCCAAGGGGATCAGCTCTCCACCGAGTCGTAAGTAAAGAGAGGGGTTCCAAAATGAGTGACATCCCTATTTTATTTCTGAGGAAGATAACCGAAATATTACCTTGCAGTTCGGATCTCAACCCTTCTCAGCAGAGCTCATCCTCAGGGGATCTTCGTCCAGAGATGATGGAGAGTGAAATGCCTCCCCTAGTTGCACCGTCTTACAAGGCAGGCGACCCTGAGGTGTCGTCTCAGAGGGTTTCTCCAAGTCCGGACCCTGAAAAAGGTCGTCAGGCTAGTTCGGTGCCCTCTCGTGCCCGGTCGGAGGGGCCGAAGGATCTGCTCGGGCGAGCGTCTATCTCAGAAGAACACCGTATGTTGATGAACACGGTGATTGGAAGGATTTCATCCGCGGAAAGTGGATTGTACGAGGCTGCCAGGAGTTTACTGACAGGCTTTGAGGTACGTGAAAAGGTGTACCTTTTGGTAGATCCTAATATATAAAATGCGCCCTGTATAAATAGTAGCTCATGAGACTTTGTGTGTTGTCAAAAGTGACGGCACACAGAGGATCATAACCCCAGGTATAATATGTCACCTTTTTTTATGAAGGTGGCGAGGCGTTTGGTGGCTAGCCGGACTGATGAATCTGCCGAGCTAAAGCGGCAACTTGACGTAGCAGATGCCAACATCGCGCTTGTAAATAAGCGGCTAGACGAGGCACAAGGTATGTTCCAAAGACATCTGATAAGAGGAGTTCGATGCTCATGCCTTATAAGATATGTGCTTAATGTAGATGGTGCTACTGCCGTGGAGAACCTTCGGGCGAAACTTGCTCGAGCCAAGGAGCAAGCAAGAAAAAGTGATGCGGCTGCCGTTAAAGCGGCTGAAGAGCTAAAAGCCGAACAGACTGCTCACTGCGAGAGCAAAAAAGTAATAGCCGAGATGGCTATAAAATTGAAAGATGCTGCCGACCGCTGTAAATTTCTTGAACAAGAAGATAGGGCGGCTCAGAAGGACCTTGAAAAGATCACTGCCGAGGCCAAGGATACTCACTCTGCAATGAGAGCTATGAATGAGGAGCTACGTCAGGCCGGAGATATCACGGCTGGAAAGCCCTATATGCTGCGGATGAAGTTCGGGGATCCTAAATATGCTCCGTTAGACCGGCAGTGGAGTGCGGAGAACGCTTATCTGGATTTGGCAGCGAGTGCGGCAGACGCGACCGAACACTTCCGGGGACGAGGTGACCATGAATTGGAAGAACTTTTTTGGTCGTAGTTCCACAATCTAGAACGCCCACTTTCGGTATCCGACTGTTTGGCCGCCTGGGCCGAGCTGAACAGGTTATCCGGACTCGCCATGAGGTATGTTGCGAGTCGTCTATGGCCGGAAGAGCCGGAGCCGAAGAGTTATTTTAGCTTGGTGCAGCAGTTCCTTGGTTTGGTGCCGCATGTTGATGCAATGAAGAGGTCGGCGTGCATAGAGGGTGCACAGATGGCTCTTGCCCGTGTCAAAACATACTGGGCAGATATGAAGGCCAGTGTTGTTGCACCCCGGGATTCGGACGAAAGCCGAGTACCTGCCAAGCACTACTTTGAGGAAGTTCTTCAGGGTGCTCATTTAATAGAAGCGCAGTGCTCGAAGGATGTTGTGTTCGAATAGCATATGATATTGTAAAACAAATATTTTGATAGAAAAAAGCTTTTTATACTTGTGCTTGCAAGAATTATAATGCCTCTTGTGCGGCCGTTAATGTATATGTGTATATAACCTGAAAGATGGCAGTCGTTGGCTTCAGTCCCCACGCATATAATGAGGGGGTGTTTGCAAAAAGGCGCCTTTTCACACTTAATCCAACGTCTTGGTCCTATAAAGGAGGTGATAGCGCAGCGAACTAGGCAACCGAACTATAATGCTTTATCACTTTCACTTAGCCATAGGAGTTTGACAGTGGGGCTACTGAATAGCCCCTAGAGGCACCACGCTCGCCCGAATTCAGGGCACGTGTGTGCCTGACCGGGAAGCGGCCCTTCGTTAATGTGGAGGAATCCGAAAGATTCTGAAAGTCATCGAGTGGTTGACCAGTCTCTCGCTATATCATGACAATCAGTTTTCGGCTTTCTCTACTGAGGTGCTCGCCTGGCCGAACCGGGACACAATCGCAGTAGTTCTCCTGGTGCCGCCTTAGCCGATAGAGCGGAACGTAAGGCAGCAAAACACAGGAGCCGGGCAAACCCAACATTTGACCAAAGACATGATTCAGAGCTGATGCATATAAGGCTAAACTCGCGACGCCGAACACTCCCTAAGGTATTCGGTCTTTATGAAAATGGGCCGAACAAAAGCCCTTGGTAAGAAGCCCCTGGTGCCCAGGAACGCGCAAAATTATGTCGTGGCCACATGCCAAGACACCAGCCTCCTCCTCGGTTATAGTGAAAACCGGGGGATGTTATCAACAAGAGACAGTAAAAAAGGTTTACGCAGGGTCTTAATCTTAAAAGAATCCTTAAAACGGGTCCCTACTACACGTCTGCGCCTGTGTCTCCGTTGTGCTGTATCCTGGAGGGGTGTAGGACGGTGTTCGTCTGCGAAAGAGAGGAACTTAGTGAAAAATAATCATGCGAGAAATCTATATTAAAATAAACAAAATATAATATAGAGACATGAGTGGAATTGAGCCGTATTGTCTGCTAGTGTAAACACGTGGAGCCCCTTGTACAGGATTATGCGGCTATTAAGTCTTTGTATGTTTACGCCGGACTCGTCGAGCCGTGTCCGGGGTAGTAAAGCTAGTTTAGTGTGCGGTTGTCAAGGCAGCCGCACTACTATCCGCACTTCGGGGATCACTTGATATTTCCCTTTAATGAGATGATGCCTCGTGGACCGGGCATTTTGAGTGTGAGGGATGCATAATGCGGTATTGCGTTAAAGCGGGCGAAAGCTTCGCGTCCCCGTAGCGCTCGATAGCGATATGAATGGGGCGATGTGGAAGGTTAGCTTTTCGCTTCGGAAGTTGTCGAGTGAGCCGAACATGAATTCTAACGAAAGGGAACCCATACTTTGGGTATCTGGGCCCGGTGTGACTCCTTGAAAGGAAGTGTTACCATGGCGAATTATTGCCGGGTTTACCCCCAGTTTGCGGATTGTGTCCTGATATAACAGGTTTAGGTCACTACCGCCATCCATTAGGACTTGTGTAAATTGGAGTCCGTCAATAATCGGATCCAAGACCAAGGCAGTCCAGCCTGTGTTCCGGATACCTCTAGAGTAATCCTGATGACCGAAGGTGATTGGCTGTAACAACCAGTGGCGGGGCTCCTCTGGGGCAGGCCGTGTGGCGCGTATCTTCATAGGCGCCATTCTGTTTTTCCCTTTTGTCACCTGAAGTGAATTTACTGTTTTGACTTCTTGTGGGAACTTCTTTTGTTCTCCGGTGTTCTGCTTGTGGGGTGCGTCATCATCCTCGCTTGGTGTGTCGAGCCCCTTGTGTTCGGCGTTGAGTTTTCCGGACTGCTTGAAGACCCAGCAATCTCTGTGGGTGTGGTTTGCAGGTCTCCCGGGAGTACTATGGATTTGACATATTTTGTCCAAGATTTTGTTGAGGTTAGATAGCTCGTCCCTGTCATCTTTGGGGGGCGGCTTTTTCTGATTTTGCCGAGAGCTTTTGAATCCGGCGTTGACTGCCGTGCTCATCGGGCTGTTATCCTTGATCTGGCGTTGTTCTTTGTTACAGCGCGGTTTCCCATTTCCATCTTTGAGTTCGGATGTACTTGGGTCGCTGGTGCTGCTTCTTGCCAACTAGCTATCCTCTCCTGCGCAAAAGCGGGTCATCAGGCTTGTTAATGCGGCCATTGTTCTTGGCTTTTCTTGGCTGAGGTGTCCGGTGAGCCATTCGTCTCGGACGATATGTTTGAAAGCTTCTAGGGCTTCGGCGTCCGGACAGTTGACTATCTGATTCTTTTTAGTAAGAAATCTGTTCCAGAGTTTCCGGGCTGACTCTCCGGGTTGTTGGGTTATATGACTCAGATCGTCTGCATCCGGAGGTCGGACATAGGTCCCTTGAAAATTTGCCGGAAAGCATCCTCGAGCTTTTCCCAACTTCCTATGGTGTTTTAGGGAAGGCTTTTAAGCCAATGTCGGGCTGGCCCTTTGAGCTTAAGGGGTAAGTATTTTATGGCGTGAAGGTCATCTCCTCTGGCCATGTGTATGTGGAGGATATAATCCTCAATCCAGACTCCAGGGTCTATTGTTCCGTCGTATGCTTCCATGTTTACGGGCTTGAATCCCGCTGGAAATTCATGATCCAGTACCCCATCGGTGAATCATAGGGGATGTGTGGCGCCCCTGTACGTAAGTGTGCCACGATGTTTGGATATTTTTGCGTTGCATTGCTCGTTGGAGCTTGCTTTCTTGGCCCGTAGATGGATCTGGTTGGACCGGTTTTTGATGCGAATCCTTGGGCGGATCGCGTGCCGTATTGAGTGTGGCGCCCTTTGTCGCGTGAGGTCGATCGTGGGGTCGTCTATCCGACCTGGTGGCTTCCTTGTTTTTTGACTGTGGGGGCTCTAAGGCCTCTTCATCGAATTCCGGTAGTAATTTCCGCTTCGGATAGCTCTTTGTGTGATGGCTGTTGCCGTACTTGTGTGCGGTATTGAGTACTTTGCCCCATCTGATTCTGAGTGCATCTTCCGCTGTCTTGAGCTTCCGCTTCTGCTTTTTCAGGCTACGCGCAGTGGCGACGAGCCTTAGGTGGAGGTTCTCGTGCTCCAGCGACTTCTCCGGTGTGAGGTCGTCCGGACTATTATCTTTGCCGGGGACGGATTGTTCGGTTTGTCCGCCCTGTTTGGACGGTTGCTCGATGGCATGTTCGTCATCTGTTGATTCGCCCTGCTCTATGGCTGGGTCTCTGTCGAGGTGGGGCTTGGCGCGGTGCTTACGCCGCCGCTTTGATTGTTTTTCAAGAGAACGATCCCTGGTTGCGCCCTTTTGATCCTCGTCGTTGTGTCTTTTAGGTGTGTCCACCATGTATACATCGTGTGATGAGGTGATTGTCCGGTGCTCTATAGGCACTGGTTCTTGATTGTCTCCTTCATCGGCGTCCATACCGTCGATGTCTTCGGAGTCGTAGTCGAGCATGTCGGTTAGATCGTCGACAGTGGCTATGAAGTGGGTGGTGGGCGGGGTTCGAATTTCTTTGTCGTCCGCATCCCAACCTCGCTGACCATAGTCCGGCCAGGGCTCTCCTGACAAAGAGAGAGACTTTAGTGAATTCAGGATGTCGCCAAAGGGCGAGTGCTGAAAGATGTCAGCGGCGGTGAACTCCATGATCGGAGTCCAATCGGGTTCGATCGGAAGGGGTGCAGAAGATTCAGAGTCCGGAACAGAGTCCGACACCTTGGAGTCACAGGCCTCGCAAAGGACTAGGCTAGTATTCGGCTCTATCGCCGTAGAGATTGCGGCTCCTGGGGAGGCGTCCAACCGCCCGTCCCCGACTGGCACAGTCGGCTCCGAGCTAAGGGTCGGAGTGGACACCTGAGCGGCACTCTGGGCGCTGTCCGGCGGCAGAGCTAGATCATGCCCATCGTGACAGTGCGGCGCGCTCGGCCGTGGCTCGAATACGTCGAAGATCAAGTCCCCGCGGATGTCGGTCGTGTAGTTTAAGCTTCCAAACCTGACCTGATGGCCAGGGGCGTTGCTTTCAATCCGCTCCAGATGGCCAAGCAAATTGTCCCGCAGTGTGAACCCGCCGAATATGAAGATCTGTCCGGGGAGAAAAGTCTCACCCTGGACCGCGTCGTGGTTGATGATCGAAGAATCCATCGGGCCTAAAGGTGACGACACAGTGGAACTCTCAATGAAAGCACCCATGTCGGTTTCCAAACCGGCGGATCTCGGGTAGGGGGTCCCGAACTATGCGTCTAGGCGGATGGTAACAGGAGACAAGGGACACAATGTTTTTACTCAGGTTCGGGACCTCTCGATGGAGGTAAAACCCTAGTCCCGCTTGATTAATATTGATGATATGGGTAGTACAAGAGTTGTTCTACCACGAGATCAGAGAGGATAAACCGTAGAAGCTAGGCTATGGTATGATTGTTGTTCGTCCTACGGACTAAAACTCTCCGGTTTATATAGACACCGGAGAGGGCTAGGGTTACACAGAGTCGATTACAATGGGAGGAGATCTTCATATCATATCGCCAAGCTTGCCTTCCACGCCAAGGAAAGTCCTATCCGGACACGGGACGAAGTCTTCAATCTTGTATCTTCATAGTCCGGGACTCCGGCCAAAGGTCATAGTCCAGCCATCCGGACACCCCCTAATCCAGGGCTCCCTCAGTGCCCCAAGATTTTTACCGGAGAAACAAAGAAAAGAACGTGCATCAACCCCTATGCGTAGATTACCCTGATGTCACCTCGGTAATCCGTGAGTTGAGTGCCAAAACATATATCAAGTGAATCAAAATAATACCCCATTGTCACCACGGGTATTCATATGCAAGACATTTATCAAAAGCTCTCAAATCAAAATAATACCCCATTGTCACCACGGGAAAACTCATATCATCACAACAAGATAGAGATGGGAAAAGACCATATCATCCAACTATATTAACAAAGCCCCCGATACATCAAGATTGTGCCATCAAGAACATGAGAGAGAGAGAGAGAGATTAAACACATAGCTACTCGTACAAACCCTCAGCCCTGAGGGTGGACTATCCCCTCATCATCATGGTGGCCGCCAGGTTGAAGAAGATGGCCATCGGTGATGATTCCCCCTCCGGCAAGGTGCCGGAACGGGGTCTAGATTGGTTTCTCATGGCTATAGAGGCTTGCATCGGCGGAATTTTTGATCTCGATTAACCCCGAGGGTTTTTAGAATATTTCACGATTTATAGGGCGAAGAGGGGGTACGGGAGGCCACTGAGCTGGGCACAACCCATCGGGGGGCGCCTGGGCCTCTAGGCGTGCCCTGGTGGATTGTGCCCCACTCGGGGCACCCGCCAGTGCTTCTCTAGCCCACCGGATGTCTAATGGTCCAAAAAAAATCTCCAAAATGTTTTGCTGCATTTGGACTCCGTTTGATATTGATTTTCAATGATGTAAAAAACAAGCAAAAAACAGCAACTGGCTGTGGCTCCCCGGCTCAGAGCGACCGGTTTACCTTGCATTGCCAACCCAGAGATCATGTCTTCTGGCAACGCACAACATCTTCGTAAATAAATCACCGCTTTATTGAAACTAGCGGAAGCATACAGTTACATTACATCAAGTAGCGAGGCCAAGCGGCACACTTGGTGCGGCTGAACAAAATGTACATTATTTAGTGAACATAAAGGGGCCTCGAGCACGACAGCAGAACAACGACGTTGAAGGACTCCATAGCACAGGAACACCGATGTGGACACGGTCTAGACATGACAGCACTCCGATCCAGTTAGACTTTCCCGAAATCTGGCATAACATGCCAGGTTAGTACATTGAATGTACTTGCAAGCTCACAACAAACAAAACCATCATGGCAAACAACATCATGACATTTAAACAAGTTCAATGCAAGTATCAACATGCTACTCATGCAGTGACCAAACTTGTGCATCGAGTCACTCGGACTCTCTTACCAACAGGTTGCCTCCCAACCGAACAGTGATCACAATGGGCCATGAACGGAACCACACTTGGTTCAACAGGTTACCTCATAACCCCATAGTGATCACTCCTGGATCACAAGTAATACTAGAATAGTCAGTCTCACTGACATCATAACTCAACCAGTGCGATGCAAATAACTTAGTGTGCAAGATTATTTATGAAAGTTGATACATGCTGTGACTTACTTACGAACTAGGCCCTTATCTGCGGGCGCGGCTATTGATAGATTAATACACCCTGCAGAGGTAGTACACTTTACCCACACCACAGAACCCCTGGTCTCGCACTCCCATTCGGGTGGACCAATGGCATTCCGACAGAACCCTCCCATTGCGATGACACTCTTATGGCCACTTCGACCAACTCCCCTCTGGGATCAATCCTAGGTGATCGAGCGTACCAAAGGCAAAACTACCACCGTCGTGGCAAATAAACAGTCCCAAACGGGGACACGGTACCAAAACAACAAAAGGTCCACAAGGTTATGTCTGCTTACCGGGCTAGGGTAATGCACGCCCATAACCATCCCCAGTTGGAGCCACCGACAAGAGGCATGACAATGGAACAACTATGGCCTCCCTATACTAAGACAAATGTGGTTGCACTTGGCAGCCCGATTCAGTGGCACCATGACCCGACCAACTTTTAAGTTCAAGTTCAATTATCATCAGGTTTAACTTGAAAATAAAAATGCCCGAGTTACAATATGCCATGTTCATGCAACCATGTATCATGCATCATATATCACTTTAACAATAACAGATCAACCTGTTTCAAAGTTCTACTTGCACAAACTCAACTTGTAACATTTCTGGTCCTTTCTTACTGGTTATTTCTACTCATTACTTTAGTTGGTATTTATCAAATGAAACTCATTTTTTTCATATAGCAAAAATAATACTCATGCTCATAATACCATAGCCATGACAAAATTTACATAGATCAACTACTCAAGCTATAACTCACTAGTTCAAGAATTTATTTATGTTAACTAAGCATTTTGATCATGACAAACTAAATAACATGAGCATCATTTACTATTAATACTATATGCATTGAATATCATATAAATTCAAGTAGAAAATAATGAATATTGCAAAGACACCATGATCATGTTGTTGTGGCTTGCCTGAGTGCAGAGGAGCTTCACACTCCTCCTGGATGCCTTCAAGACAAGCTTCACCTTCTGAAAATAAATCAAATGACAAAAAGAAAATATCAAGAACACTTCTGAAATTACCAGAAATTCTAGGCAGCAAGGAAAAATCCCATCTTGGGTGTGCTGCTAGGATTTTCCAGTAAGAATAGAATGCAAAAAGAATCTACTCATTTGGACTTGTAGAATTAAATTACAGCTAGTCAAAGTTCTGGTCAAATTTGAACTAAATTTGAATTAAAAAGAAAAACCAGGGGGTGACATCGAAGGCATAAAACACCAGGGCACCACCACTCATACCGCTTCGGGCGCAGCCTGAGTGGCTCACAGCATGCCCCAGCTATCAGGCCGGAGGGAGAGAGAGAGAAACAGAGGCGGGCGGCGCGGCGACGGCGCTTTCTCAAGTGAGGAGTGTCTAGCGATGAGATCTAGAGGGATAGGATTGAAGAGGAGATCGAGGCTCACCTGCCCGTACCCGTAGCATGGCAGCGGCGAGCGGAGCTCGTCGGAGATGGTGGTTCCGGCGATGCAGGGCCAGTCCAGCAGCTCCAACAACACCACCACACACCATAGGAAAACCACGAACACGCTGGAGGGGTAAGTTGAGATCGAGCGGCTCTGGAGTGGGTGGGGGCAGAGGATGGGGGTCACCGGCGAGCTCGGGGCAGGGACGGCGGCCAGAGGCCTGCCCGCCCGGGCTGCGGCACTCTACGGATGTGTGGAGGTGTGATGAGTGTGTGTGAGGAGAGGAACGAGCTCGGGGAAGCTCTATTCATAGCCGAGGCCCAGGCAGGGATCGAGAGCTCGCCGGAGTTCTATAGAGCCTTGCCGGTGATGAATGGCCTCAGTGAGAGGGGGGAAAGACGTCGGAGGTCACGCGGGAGTTGTAGGCGAGCTGTGATGAGCACAGGAGCACGGTATGCGATGAGCACAGTGGCACGGGCGCACTGTTGCATTGGTCGTGTGGTGCCCTTGCTCGCTGCGGTGAGGTCCGGCGTCGGTGAGTGCCACGGTGAAGTTAAGGGGGCTCAAATGAAGATGGTGGCATGGTTTTGTGGCGAGGGTAGCAAGCACGCGTGAAATACAGTTGTTGGCACAATGCAGAGCGCGTCAGATGCATGCCAGCCACTATGGACGAACGTGGTCACCGCGTGAACTATGGCATCAGGCTGAGCTAAGCCCAAACAACATGTCTGGGAGCTAGTCCTTAGTGGTTTTAGTTGTTTTGCACGTTTGCTTGGATTACATGTACACTGTGGGAGTGGCTATCTTCCTGGCAAGTTTTTGGACACAAACTTGTGAGCTTAACTGAGAAAAATCTAGTGGGAGTTAAGGGTTTTTCTTTGGGGTTTAGTGATCTCTTAGGATGGTAATCAAGCTCAGAAAAGATCAGCCCCAAAAGATCAAGCAAAAATATACTTGCTATGAAAAGTGATCATTCTGTCCAGAACAGAAATGATTTTCTGTAGCAAAAATATTACAAAAAGTTATGCAATATTTTTGCTCAAGGAGACCTAGGGTTCAAAGAATATTTTTTAATTTATTCAGGATTTTTGGAGCAAGAAATCTAGGGGTTGCTTTGGAGCTTTCTTCTCTGAAGTGATTTTCAGGGTGAAAAATGAATATTTCTCTTTTATGAAAAATATCTATTGGGATTTTGTTGGAGTTTTTCACAGAAGAAAATTTAAGTTAGAGGTGGATGGGTCACTTCGGTGAAAATCAAGGGTAGGCCCAAGTGTTCAAGTCCATTTGAATTGATTCAAAACACCAAAACCAAAGCAAAGGCAACTGAAAGTCCGGAAAAAGAGAGAAGGCAAAAACCAGACTGTTACAAACCTCCCCCACTTAAGATGAATCTCGTCCTCAAGATTCGGTTTCTTGGGAAAACAGTTCTGGGTAGGTTGTCCTTAAAAATTCCTCTATTTCCCAGGTTGCTTCTTCTTTTGTGTGGTGCTACCACTAGACCTTCTAAAGTTTGATCGCTTTGCTGCATGTAAACCTTTCTGCTTCATCCAAGATTCTGAATGGTCTCTCCTCATAAGTTAAATCTTTGGCAAGTTCAATTTCTGACATATCAGTTCTCTTCTCAGGAGGTGAAATACACCTTCTCAGCTGTGACACGTGGAACACGTTGTGTATGTTCGATAATTCTAGTGGAAATTCCAACTGATAAGCAACGGTGCCAACTCGTGTCATGACCGGGAACAGACCAATATATCTTGGTGCCCATTTGCCTCCGGTCTGAAATCTCTTGACTCCCTTCATGGGGGTGACTTGGAGATACACATGTTCACCGGGTTCAAAACTGACTGGTCTACGCTTGGCATCATAATAACTTTTCCGTCGTGACTTAGCCAGTTGAAGTCTATCTCGAATTTCCTTGACTCGCTTCTCTGCCTCCAATATCAGATCGGTACCGAAGATACGGATGTCTCTGATTTGAGTCCAATTTAATGGAGTGCGGCACTTACGGTCATATAATACTTCAAAGGGTGACATTTTTAGGCTGGTTTGAAAATTGTTGTTGTACGAGAATTCTGCATATGGCAGGCAATCTTCCCATTTTGCTTCATGGCTAAGGCACATGCTCACAACATATCTTCAAGGATTTGATTTACCCGCTCGGTCTGACCGTCTTTCTCTGTATCATAGGCGGTGCTATATTTGAGAGCGGTTCCCAAAGCTTGATAGAGTTGGGACCAAAATGCGGAGATAAACAATGAACCTCAGTCCGATGTGATTATTTTTGGCACTCCATGCAGACTGACAATCCGAGATACGTACAACTGTGTGAGTTGATCAGCACGGAGGGTGGTGCAGATGGGAATAAAGTGAGCCACTTTTGTCAGCGTGTCCAGTATGACCCATATAGCATCATTGCCTTGGTGAGTCTTTGGTAGGCCGGTGATAAAGTCCATGCAGACATCATCCCATTTCCATTGTGAGACGGGTAGAGGTTGGAGAAGTCCGGCGGGTTTCCGGTGTTCCGCCTTTACTTTTTTGCAGATCTCATAACAAGCGACAAAATATGTGATGTCTCTTTTCATTCCATCCCACCAAAATATCTGTCAAAGATCTTTGTACATTTTGATGCTGCCTGGGTGTATCGAATATGAGGATTCGTGCGCTTCTGCCCAAATTTTCTTCCTCAAATCTGCTTGCTCAGGTGCGCATATCCTTCCTTGGAACCTGAGTGTACCCAGCGCGTCCTTTGAGAAATCATGTGTCTTGCCTTCGTGCAGAAGTTTGAAATATACTTGCAGACTCTCGCTATTGGCCTGTGCCACACGGATCTCTTCTTCTTGAGTAGGAGTTACTTCTAAAATATTCGCGATACCGGCATCAACAATTACCCATGAGAAATCTCTTGCTGTAGTTCTAGAGGCAAAGACTCTAGCATGGCGTTTGAATTGGCAGGTTTGCGGCTAAGGGCATCAACAATCACATTGGCTTTTCCCAGTTGGTAGTTTATTCCCAGATCATAGTCCTTGACCAACTCGAGCCATCTTCGCTGTCGAATGTATAAGTCTGGCTGAGTAAAGATATATTTGAGACTCTTGTGCTTGGTGAATATTTGACATCTCTTCCCAATGAGATAATGTCTCCAAATCTTTAGGGAGTGCACAACCGCGGGCAATTCCAAATCATGCGTAGGATAATTTCCTTCATGAGGTCGTAGTTGGTGAGACGCGTACGCTAACACCTTGCCGTCTTGCATAAGGACGCACCCAATACCTCTTCTGGATGTGTCACAATACACGTCGAAGCTGCGGTAAATGTCTGGGAGAGTCAGGACTGGTGCTGATGTTAATCTAGTATTTAGCTCGTTAAATCTCTGCTCGCAATCCTCGTCCATTCAAACTTCTTGTCTTTCTTGAGTTCTGTCATTGGTTGGCAATTTTGGAGAATCCTTTGATGAACAGGCGGTAGTATCCGGCTAATCCAAGAAAACTCCTAACTTCGGATACTATAGTGGGTGCTGCCCAATCAAGCACATCTTTTACTTTGGTGGGATCCACTGCAATAGCTTTTGTTGATATAACATGCCCCAAAAATCTGACTTGTTTGAGCCAAAACTCGCACTTGCTGAATTTTGCATATAGCTGATGGTCACGGAGTCTCTGTAAGACTGCTCGGAGGTGTTCCTTGTGTTTTAGAGTATATGAGAATATCATCGATGAAAACCACCACAAACTTATCCAATAATTCCATGAACACCTTATTCATCATATGCATGGAAAAGGCAGGGGCATTTGTGAGACTGGAGGACATAACCGTATATTCGTAAAGACCGTAACGAGTAGTGAACGCGGTCTTAGGAATATCTTCCTTCTTGATCTTCAGTTGATGATATCCGGTCCTTAAATCAATTTTGGAAAATACCTTTGCACCACTGAGCTAATCGAACAAATCAACAATCCTTGGTAGCGGGTATTTGTTCTTGATGGTGACATCGTTCAACTGACGGTAGTCCACACACATTCTGAGACCACCATCTTTCTTGTCCACAAATATTGCAGGTGATCCCCATGGTGAAGAACTTGGGCGGATATATCCTTCTTGCAGCATGTCATCCAACTGCTTCTTTAATTCCACGAGTTCGGAGGAAGGCATCCGATAATACTTTTTATACAACGGTGCAGTCCCGGGTACAAGATCAATTGCAAACTCAAGCTCCCTGTCTGGAGGCATTACAAGTAATTCTTCGGGGAATACATCGGGAAATTCACTGACCACTGGAATCAGATCCAAGTTTTCCGCTACTGAAGTGAAGACCATCTCCCTTTTGGGTATACCTTTGCGGGCTATAAATTTTATGGTTTGGCCTTCCTGATTTGTCAGGGTGACTTCTCGGGTCGCACAATTTATGCATACTTGATACTGAGTCAACCAGTTCATTCCCAAAATAACATCCAACTTGGCAGACTTGATGACTACCAAAGTGGTAGGAAAACAGACTCCATTGATATCAATTTCAAAATTTTTGTAGACCAGATGGCTTTTGATCACAGATCCTGGGGATTGAACCAGCATACTTTTTCCCAAAAGCGAGCAAGAAAATTTGTTTTGGGCAACAAAACTCCGAGAAATAAAAGAGTGGGAAGCCCTAGAGTCAAATAAAATTACTGCAGGTATGTTTTTTAATGAGAAACATACCAATGACGACTTTGGGGTTTTCCAGGTCTTCTTCTGCGGAGAGATTATTAACTTGCCCTTGGATGAGCTTCTGGGTATGATATGGCCCCATGTGATTGACTTGCGGCCAGAACGGAGCATTTGACTTCTTGGGACACTGTCGGGCATAATGTCCGGTCAGGCCACAATTACAGCTGGCGTTGTTGCACTGACGCTCTTCATGCTCTGGGCTGGTCACAACATTCTTGACTTGAGTAGTGGTCTTGTTCATCTTCTGCAGCCAATTTGGTTTATACTCCACTTGAGTCTATTGCCAGGTTCGGGCCTTCTGAATGGACTGTTCATCCTTCTTTGGCTCAAATTTGTGCATGTGGTCATTGATTGCGGGGCGGTTGTCTTGCATAGGCTTGTTCTCTCTTTCTGCAATGAGAGATTGTTCACCAGAGATGAAAATCTGGAAAGTCGAGCATGCAGAGAGCACTCCTGAGGTGTTGATTTAATCCTCCAAGGAATTTGTTGACCTTCGTTTCTTTCGTGGCCACATCATAAAGGGAATAACGGGCCAGTGGTTGAACTTGTGCAAATATTTGCTTACTGACAGACTGCCTTGAGTGAGACCAAGAAATTCGGGTTGCTTTTCCTTCATGATACCAGCTGGAATATGATACTTGAGAAATTGGTCCTTGGAATTATTCCACGTAATTTCTTCTCCCGCAGGCCACAAAGCTTTAGCATTATCACAACATATCGCGGCGGCTCCTTCAAGATAGTGGGTAGCGAACGTAACCTTGTCAGCTTCATTAGTGTGAGCAATGTCAAGTTTCTTCTCAATGGTTCGCAACTAATCATCAGCTTCCTAAGGGTCAACCATTTGAATGAAACTGGGAGGCTTAGTCCTTTGAAAATCTGACAGCTTGGAGTGATGTCCATTTGGATTTCCATTCTGTCCAACCATAGCTTGCACACTTTTTAACAACTCAATCAGATCATTATTCCTTCTTTACCCAAACATTCGCATAATTTGTTCAGTGGAGGGTGGATTTGGCATTGGAGGCGGTGGTTGCGGGTACGACTCAGGGGAGTGTCCTGCCTGTCTTGCTGAACGACGAACAGGGACATCCTCACAAGGCTGCGAGGTGCTTCCTCCCGCGTCATCCTACTGTTTATTTTTCCCAATAAAAGTAGTCGAGATGTGAAACATCCAATCATGGAAAGAAAAGCCAGTGACAAACCTGGAAAAGCTAACGAACCGAAAACACAGCGATCGAATAAAAGTTCCATCATAATTATACATAGACTCATACATGAAAGGTAAACATCATGACGGGTGCGACTACTCACATACATGCATCATAGCTCATACAACTACATCCGTACATCACATGACCGCTGTTGATACTCACACTCTTTAAGACTCTGCTGGTGCTGCTGGATCCTCTCCCGAGTCAGACCCAGATCCTGAACTGAGAACTCCAACTGAAACCTCCGGGTTAGAGGTAACACGACGACGCTGCCTCGAGGGCTCTACCTCAGGGGCAGGTGCGGAATGAGAAGGGAACATGGGAGCCGTGGGGGTAGCAAGAAGAGATGCCCACTCAGTAGGAGCACTGTGTGGGTTCAACGGCGAGGTGCCCGAGCTAGTCGTGGGGGTAACCGGAGAAACAGGAGAGCTAGAATTGGGCACATTATAAGGAGTAAATCCCATAGAAGGTGGAGGAGGGTAGGATCTAGCGGCGGCTAAAGCAGAACGAGCGCGATTCAGCTCTCAAACCAACTCATGAATCAGAAGATAACTAGCAGTGATATATTGAGAAAGGTGGCTAGTGTCACTATCAGACGCCGGATCAACGGAATGAAAGCGAACATGACCATCATTGTGCAGGGATGGGTAGAAACAAAAACATGGGTGGTTCTGCATCCGAGCCTCAGCATAGCGTAACTCAACAAGAATCTCAAACGCAGCATACTAGACGGCCTGAGCAGTGGTGGATGCATAACCGCTCCGAGAGGTACGAGTGTAAGAACCCGTTGATGACTGGAGCACAGAGTAACCACGGCGTGATACTCATACACGGAGTCGGCTAGACGCTCCTGGTACACCCGATATGCTGGGTCGTCACCGTGAGGGTACAGTCGACGCCACACGGTATGGAGGAGATGCGAAGAAGTGTAGGGCATCAGCTGCAACTGACATGGATACAAAACCGGAGCCATCTACACTCACAACAATTAACAGGTTTGAAATAACAATAAGTCAAATGCATGCAATGCAGTATAGCATACATATGCAAATTCTGACATCACACAATTAGAGACTAACTAACGTTTACCTTGCGTGTCGTGGTCTAGCGTGTCCTACAGTCAGCATGGCTCTGATACCAAGCATTGTGGCACCTCGGCTCAAAGCGACCGGTTTACCTTGCATTGCCAACCCAGAGATCATGTCTTCTGGCAACACACAACATCTTGGTACAGAAATCACCGCTTTATTGAAACTAGCGGAAGCATAGAGTTACATTACATCAAGTAGAGAGGCCAAGCGGCACACTCGGTGCGGCTGAACAATATGTACATTATTTAGTGAACATAAAGGGGCCTCGAGCATGACATCTACATGGCAGCGGAACAGCGATGTAGCGGGACTCCATGGCACAGGGACACCAATGTGGACACAGTCTAGACATGGAAGCACTCTGTGGGGGAAACCGATCACCTATGGGGTCACAAGGATCCCTTCTACGTTCGGTGGGGGATTAGCTGCACGAAGAGCAGGTCGAGCCGTTAGGACACATGGGATTTTTATCCAGGTTCAGGCTGCGAAGATGCGTCATACCCTACTCCTGCTTTGTCTGCTTATATGTGTGTTCTTGAGTTTTTGAACTAGCTACGATGCATGCTTTGTCCAAAAGTCTGAATCCTCTCTCTGTGCACCTCAGGCCTCCTTTTATACACAAAGGGGTTGCCACATCGGCACACAGGAGGTGGCAAGCTACAGTGGTACGAGCTTATCACTTGATCAACATAGGACAAGCGCATTTAATAAGATGCATACGTGCCCTCTCTCTTTATTGGGGACGACAACAGAGGCCATCCCGTCCTTCGCCGCTTCCCCTCGCCTTGCCACGCGTCTGGGCCAACGAGGCATGGAGCGCCATGCTGGTCAACCAGCTCCTGTGTTGGTAAAGTGGTAGGCTTCCATGAAGATCTGCATGCCGCCACGAAGGCAACTGCTTCACTGGCATTCTTATCACCGTGTTGGAGTGGTGCTGAGGTGGCAGAACCCTGCCGAGCGTGGGCCTAGCCGCGACCTAGCGATCACCCCTGGCAAGGCTTGTCGGGGGCCTTGGAGTTGTCCCTGGCATGGGTCTTGCTGGGGGTCTTCATCATTTGATCCCACATGGACTCGTGGGCCGTTGATCTTCGTGATGAGCCGCATGCTAGCAGGCATGTGCTCTCCAAATCTTGATCTTGAACATCGTCGATGGTGTCGGAGCTCTCACCCCCAAGGGTGGTGGCTCGGCCGGTCCCTTTGCAAGCTGTGCTGGCAAGCGGCTTGCCGGGGGCCTCGCAGGTCGCCTCGACAAGGCTTGTTGCCGGGCGTGGTCCTGCTTGCCTCTTGCTGCTTGCTACTTTGGGCAGCTATCTTGATATCCTTTGTACCTGTCTTGCCTTCTGCTGTCTTCCTCTGCCTAACCATGTCCTACTGTAGGGGTGGCTGCGATCGTCCGTGCACAAGTAAGGGGTATAGAAGTACCCACACTTTTGTATACCGATAGGAGCCCATGGGCCTGGGCCACACATAAGCGCAAGGCCTAGTTGGGCGAGGCCCAAAGCAGTGCGCGGGCGGGCGTGGCAGAGGCGAGCTGCCATGATCTCTTTATCTATTGTGATTCCCCACAACTTGCGTCGAGTGTGTGACATGGGGGTCATGCGTGGAGTGATTGCAACATGCTTGTGTCACCCCATGGTGAATAGTAAAGAGGCGGCCTGTTTCCGCCTCAAAAAAGTGGGAGAAATCGTGGGGCCGCTGCTCATTTACTCTCCTTGCCTTCCTCAATCTTGGAGCCGCCGTTCCATGTTTCCTCCTACGCCCACCTTTTCTGCCACGTACGCCGCATGCATGGCGCGAGGTAGGTGATGGACGCATGGGATACGGGAAAGCAGGCCATGGCCGATACCCATGTGCCTTTGATTGGTGCGGGGAGGGCGGTCGACGACCTTGCTCGTTATCAGTGGCTTTAATGAGTAGGTTTTGAAAGGGCTTTTCAGAGGCGCAAGGCCAGCCTTCCGTATCCTTGGTCTGGCTATACAAAGAGGTCCAGGAGGAGGTGGGAGGTCTCGCGTCTTCTTCTATCCCCGTCCTCCATCCATCACCATGCCGAGAGGGCACGGCCGTGGTCGTCACTCCAGGGAGGCGACTAGATCTTCTTCCCGCCAGAAAGCCGCGGCGGTCAAGGAAGAGCCAGATGCTCAAGGCGAAGGCGTCAGACGGGGCCGCTGTCGGTGAGGTGGTCGAGGCAGAGGTGGGCGTGGAAGAGGGGCATCCGTGGCGCCACCTTCTCCGCCTCCGTCTGCTCCTGCCTTGTTGAGCGGCCATGTTGGAGACACGGCGCTAGAGTTTATCTTGCAGTTGCACGAGCCGCCACATAGCCGCCTCCGCCTCCCCAAGGCGTTTGCAAGGGTGATGGAGATCGATGAGCCGCCGAAACTGTGGCTTCACATGAAGGGGTGCTGCAATGGAGACATGTGGGCGAACACAACGATCCCCGTCCCTCATGTAATGCTCCTTCGCCGGGGTTGCAAAACCTTGGCACGCACCCACTGCTTGATGAAGGGGCATGTTCTCCACTTCAAACTAGTGAGCAACCTGCTCTCCGTCAAGGTCTTCGGGCGCTCAGGACACAGGTTAGGAAGCTGTGCGGAGATCTCGACCGACGACGAGAGCTCCTCCTCAAGCGACAGCGGTGAGGAGGGCAGTGAGAGCGACAATGGGGGTAGCAGGCGGGAGGATGATGGGTCCGACTAGGTGTTTTACACACCGTCCCTAGGTGACACCGGCAGCACCATCATCTGCACCTGGCCTCCCCTCCGGTAGAGCAATTTGCCGGGGAGTAGTTCTTGGCGGTGGCTTCCCAGGCCAGCTCCTTGAACTTCTCGGGGTTGCCGCCCTTGGTTACGGCGCTAGAGGGCTGGAGAAGATGAAGAAGGCAGGTGGCATGTCGGGGAAACTGATCCACGAACACCAATGGGACCGGCGGACCGAGCCCCTTTCGGTTCGGCAGGGGGCGGAGATCGCACGAAGAGCGGATCGAGGCGAAGCACACGAGCAGTTTACCCAGCTTCGGAGCTCTCCGGAGAGATAACACTCCTACTGCTGCATGTCTGAGTGTATTGAGTTCTTGCTCGGGAGCGCTGAGTGCTACAGTACACACTAGCTGCTAACGAGACCGAGCGTGAGTGTTTTTCTGCCTTCCGCCCCTTCTCTATGTTGCACATGGGCCTCCTTTTATATGCTAAAGGGGTCTCTGACAGGTGGCAACGTAGACAAGGGTAAAAATAGAAAAGGAATTGCGGTTCGTACAACTACCTGTAGAGTGTATCATTAAATGCCCGTCTACATCGCCCAAATAGTGCAAAAAGGGACCGTCAGGGACGCCACCGCTTGCCACGATGGCAATCTTGTCAGCGTCGCTTGCCACCGCGCACCTCTAGCCGCACAGCCTCTTGCCACGCGCGCCTGGAAAGGTCCTAGGGCGACACGTTGGTGGATGAGCTGGAGCGCGGGTACAGAGTGGTAGTTTGCCGCGGCAAGCGCCTTGCCGCGGTCATTGACTTGTCGCGTCCGGAAGCTTGTCGCTCACCAGGCCTCGCCGGGACGCGTGGCGCGTCACGGCAAGTTCCTTGAGATGCCTTGGTTGGCCTTCCCGGCAAGCTCCTCTTGCCGGGGCCTTGTCGCCTTGGCTTGAACACTTTGTTCTTGAATGGCTTCAAAGGAACCACGGAGGACCTTGGCGGTCACCCGGCAAGCCTTGCCGCGGGGTGCTGCAACTGCCCATGCACAAGTTCGGGATACTAGGGTACCCCTACTCTAGTACACCGACAGGAGCCCCCGGGCCTGGGCCACACACGGTGCCGAGCGCTGTTGGACCAGGCCCAAAACAGGGCACGGGCACGCGCGGCCTGGGTTACGCCATATCTCACTCTGTATCCACCGCGCCCTCCTCGAGCGGCACACGTCGAATGCGGTGTCGTGGGAGAGATCGTGGGTGGTTTCTTTATTCGGAAAGACGAAACGTCTGCCCCCTCCCTCTTTATAAGCAGGGGAAACAGGGGCAGTTCGCCCATCTCGCCGGTTGCTATTCCAATCTCAAAAACCTCCGCCGCTCCCCCCTTCTTCCCAAAGCTGAAAGAGAGCAGCGCTCCGCCCCTCATCGCCACCGGCACCACCAACGGCGTCGATCTCTCTCACCACCTCCGCCATGGCTCCGAAAGCCGGGAAGGTTGTGAAGTCGGCCGAGGCTCAGCGGCTTGCGACGCTGCGAAAGGAGCGGGCAACCTTCCCCCCTCAGCTCGCCGCGAAGGAGCTGAGGGAGTATTACTACCTCTTCTGGTCGACGGAGACGCGAGCGCATCCGCGCACGAAGGTACTCTCAGCTGCCGCCTCGGAACTGGCTCCGAATGGATATCCCTTCTTCACGTTGTTCTTCTACTGTGGGCTCTGCCCGCCTTTCTCTGAGTTTTTCTATGACATTATGAACACCTATGGGTTCCGCCTCCTTGACTTCACCCCCAACGCCGTTCTGACCATGGCAGTTTTCGCACATCTCTGCGAAAACTTTGTCGGAGTCTATCCAAATGTAGCTCTTTTTCGCCACTTCTTTATGCCCCGAGTTGAGAGAGGGGAGCCTTTATCCGACGGAATCGCCTGGATCTCGAGAAACGGCAAGAAGGAAGCTTATCTGGAGGGAGAGCCCCGCAGCAAGTGGGATGAATGGAGAGTAGACTGGTGCTGGATTGTCGAGGAGAACCCACAGCCATTTACCGCCCAGCGGCAAGCCCCAGTAGCGCGCGGCAACGATTGGAGCAACGTGGCCCCGGAAGACGATAGGCTGAAGATTGCCATCACCCAGATCCTACGCCTCAGGCTTGCCGGGCTCATCGTAGGCGCCGTTGGCGCGGATTTTCTTCGCCGCCGCATCGCCCCCCTGCAGGAGAGGAGGAGACCCGCCTGGGAGTTCCAGAATGCAGCGGATATCATGAGGCTGCGCCCGGGCCTCAACTTCAACTTCAGTGTCCTGGAACTGGACGCGATGCTCCTGGAACTGTTCAAGCACGATCCTCAACATCCCGAAGTGTTCAGGTTGCCGAGGGGTGTCGTTCCACTGTGCAACAACTCCTCGCTCGACCGCATCTGTGCAATGATGCCACTGTGCGATTCGCATGGAATTGCCCCAACTTGGCAAGAGCCTGTAGACGACGTCGTGCAGGAGTTCTTTGACGGCTTGGTAGAAATGTCGGTCCGCTCCGATGAACAGAAGAGCCTTACTCGCGACACCACCGATGCGGAGATGCAGCGCATCGCCACTAGGCTCGAAGAGGCGGCGGCAGCCGCTGCCGCAGGCGAGTTTGGATTCACCATGGAGGAGGCAGAGGCAGCAGAGGTGGCAAGCCTTGCCGAGCGAGAGGAGCTTGCCGGCGAGGGAGAGCTTGTCGGGCCTGAAGCTGAGTCGAGCGAGCCCGCCGAGGGCGCGAGCGACTCGTTGAAGATCGACTCCTCCTCTTTCTCACCTTCAGACAGCTCGCCGCAAGCGGAGCCCCCAGTTCCACCATTCCACCAAGAAGGCGTCTTCGCAAGGCCGGGGACGTAGCGGGGCGGCAGACAGGTCAACAGCCGCCGCGCTGCGCGACGCGCTCCACCGTGGCAAGCACTGTTGCCGCGGGAGCACCTCACACCGCTGCGGCAACTGGAGCGGGGCCCTCCCAGACCACCGCTTCTGCTCCCGCCAAGCGGCTAAGGGAACCTACTCCTCTGCCTTGTCGCGCCAAAGGTGGGCCAGACTTCGACCTCTCCGCGCTCAGCTCCGACGAGGAAGAGGAAGAGTAAGATTCTTTGCTGTACTTGTAGTTCTTCAATTCTTGCTGTTTTGTCTTGTATTGGATTTGCTTTACTCCGCACCCATTCCTTTTCAGGACTCTGGCCCAGAGAGCGGCGAAGAGAGCCAAGGTCCCGGTGATTGTCATCGAGGACGAACCCACCGCGACAGTAGGGGGTGTGTCCGAGACCACCTTGCCGGACCCGGCAACTATTCCCCAAAGCAGCCCCCAGCGCAGCCCCCAGCGTAAGTATATGGTTTACTTCCTGCTGTTAGGCGCGCATGGGTGCTCTTTCTTTGCTGACATCTGACTATTGGTTTGCGTAGGAGCAGAGCAGTCTCACCAAGAGTTCCTGGAAGCCGCTCCCGACATGCAATCTGCTTCGACTACACCGCCAAGGGAGGATTCCCCAGCAAGGGAGAATTTTCCGGTAAGGGAGAAGTCTCCGGCAAGGGACAGTTCTCCGGCAAGGGACAGCACCAGCGACCCCCCGGTGGCGGAGACCACGACTATAGATCCTAGTACAGGTAATCCTCTTGCCTGAAAACTTCCCTTGGGTTCTTCTTCCTCTGATTTTCTTTTTGAATATTTGCTTGACTTTTCTTCCTTTTCCGGTCGACAGGTCCATCTGCCACGGAGTCGATGGAAACCGAGGTCGCCGATGAGGAGAACGCGCGTGGCAATACCAACGACGCCGCTGTCACCGAAGAAGAAGCCGGCGCTGATGATCCCGCCGGCGGAGAGGCCGCCAAAGCTACCGCCGCAGAAGCTGGCGAGGGGTCCGGCGATCACACTGACGGCCCCGAGGCCGCAGGACCATCAGGCGCTATGCCGACCGCTGATCCCTCCGTCGCTGCTGCAGCGTCAGGCTCCGAAGAGCCCCAGCCCGGCGCCTATTTGAAGGCCGGCGATGGCGTCTTCATCAAGCTCCCCTGGGCGTCGAGCTCCAGGGCACCGATCGAAGGAGAAATCTTTGATGAAGAGTTGCTCGCCTCCGCTGGGCTGACGCTGGTCGACGCACCGAGCAGCAGCAGCGGCGAGCCTGAGGAGGAGCAGCTACTGCGGAAGCTGTTGTCGCTCTACCGCGCCCGACAGGCCAAGCTGGTATCCCGAGAAGCACTTGTCGCGAAGGCGGGAGTGGACATCGAGAAGCGCGCGGAGGAGCTCCGGGGCCTCAACCAGGAAGCTCTCCGGTCCCTGGCAGAGGAGCGGGAGCAACTCGCCGAGGAGTGTAAAGCCTTCCTCCTCGGGAAGGCTGAAGTTGAAGAGCAACATCAGCTTGCTGCCGAGAAGCTGTCTACGCAGGAAGGCGAGTTGGCGCAGCGGAAGGTTAACCTTGACAGCCACGAGGAGGAGCTTGCCGCGTGCAAGCAAACATTTGGCGGGGCTCTCAAGGAAGAAGAGGATGCTGCCGCAGCTGCCGAGGCCGCCAAGAAGGAGCTAGAGACGAAGGTGGCGCAGCTGGAGGCCGATCTCAAGGTGAGCGGCGAGGAGCTTGCTGCGCTCAAGCGTGAGCGCGAGAAGGACGCCTACACCCTTGGCGAGTTGCAGGGTCGTCTCGCCGAGAGGAGCAAGGAGCTTAGCGCCACCAAGGACTCCAACGCAGATCTTGAGTTAAAGCTGACTACTTTGACCAAGACGCTGGACGGCGCCAGGGAGCAGGAGGTGGCCTTGAAGGAGAAGATCAAGGCCGACGAGGCGCTGCTGGCGAGTGCTGCTGCCGCCCAGAACACTTTTAGGGAGAATGTGGAGCACTGGACCGAGGGTCTCGTGGATGTTGCCACAGCCATCGATAGGGAGCTGGCGCAGCTGGGGATGGAGGATCTCGGGTATTCCTCCGATGAGCACCTCCAACCCAGCGCCAAGCTCAGCTTGTTCTTCAAAGGCGTGGCGACGGCCCTCCAGCGACTCCGGGAGAAGATCCCAAAACAGCTGGCCAACGAGTCGCGCAAGATCTGCGTGGAAGTTCTTCAAAAGGTGCTGGTGAAGGTGGCCTTCCGCAACCCAGGCCTCAACCTCACCAACGTCCTCAGGACCTTGCCGCCGGATGCTGATCTGGAAGCGCTCAAGACCCTTGTCGCACCCATTGTGGACAAGGTGAGCGGGATCAAGAGGGTTGAGGGCGATCGCGTAGATTAGGCCGCCCGTTTTCTCTTTTTCTTGTCGCTGCTGGTCATGTTATGAGAACAACCTGTTAGAGCTGCGACAAGCTATCTTGTAATATGACTCTATTTCGGGTAGCGATGGCTATGTTATTTCCTTCACTTGATTCCTTCCTTTGTATGTTTTTTCCCTACGCTTTTAGGGAACTTGTCGGCGCAGGCACCTTAGCCGCGAGCGCTGAGTGCGGGACGTCTGCAGCCTGCTGGCGGTGCCGCTACCAACAAGAAACCTTGTCGCAACTAGTCGCATCTCACTTAAGTTGTTGAGCGGACTCGAAACAAAGTAAGGGCGCAACTAGCTACGAGTTGGTTCCTCTGCGCACAGGTTTTCCATACAAAGCACGGTCGTTCGAGGAAGATAACTTAAAAATTTTAAAACTGATTGCTCAAACTTTAGCAACTTAGCTTTTCTGTCGTTTGCTTCCCGGTAAGGCGGAACTTCCTCGAACGATGCTTGGTCCACACCATTATCTTCTCCTTTCCCCTCGGCAAACTTGTGGGCGAGGGAACCTTCCTTTCTTTGAGAAAGAGAAAGAAGAGAAAACAAAGATATGGAGCCTTATGGCTCGTTATTGCTTACCGGGGGTAGGCGCTGCACAAAGTGTCAGATAACGCATGCCAAAGAAGTAGAAAGCATGAAATTGACAAGATGTGCGGAGCACATGAGTTTTACTTATGCACGGGGTCTGCGCCCGGCTTCGTACAAAGGATTACATGCAACATCGGCAAGACTTGTACAAAAGGTGGTTGCCGGAACAGGTTCTGGCAACCGCGCCCTACGGGTAAAACTTACGAAGATGCTCAATGTTCCAGGAGTTGCTCACCGGAATGCCATCTTCGGTCTCAAGGAGGACAGCGCCAGACCTAGTGACTCGTTTCACCCGGTAAGGGCCTTCCCACTTTGGCGTCAACTTGTTGGAATTCTTGGCGGACTGAACGCGCCAAAGAACAAGGTCGCCTTCCTCGAGACTTCTGGCATTAACTTTGCGGCTATGGTAGCGGCGCAAAGCTTGCTGGTATCGAGCAGCTCGTACAGCGGCCTGAAGACGGTCCTCCTCAAGGAGCAGGGCGTCATCTTGTCGCAACTGCTCTTGCTCAAGCTCATCATAAGCGAGCACTCGAGGTGACCCGTATACGAGTTCCGTGGGGAGAACTGCCTCTGCTCCATAGACTAGAGCGAAAGGTGTCTGGCCAGTGGCTCGGTTTGGCGTCGTCTTGATCGACCAAAGAACCACCGGCAGCTCCTCAATCCAGTTCTTTCCGCACTTGCGCAGCCTGTCGAAAGTCCTGGTCTTGAGCCCGCGCAGCACTTCAGCATTCGCCCTCTCCGCTTGACCGTTACTTCTCGGATGAGCAACAGAAGTGAAGCAGACCTTGGCGCCAAGATCTTGGACATACTGCATGAGGGTGCGGCTCGTGAATTGCGTGTCGTTGTCAGTGATGATCCTGTTAGGGATCCTGAAGCGGCAAACAATCGACCTGAAGAACTTGACTGCTGACTGTGCTGTCACCTTCCTCACTGCTTCCACTTCTGGCCACTTTGTGAACTTGTCGATTGCAACGTACAAGTACTCAAAGCCCCCGACAGCTCAGGGAAAGGGGCCGAGGATGTCGAGCCCCCAGACCGAAAATGGCCAGGATAAAGGGATTGTCTGGAGAGCTTGAGCTGGCTGGTGTATCTGCTTGGAATGGAACTGGCACGGTTCACACTTGGTTACTTGTGCAGTTGCATCCCGGAGGGCTGTCGGCCAAAAGAAACCTTGCCGGAACGCTTTGCCGGCAAGTGCTCTTGTGCCAATGTGGTGACCACATATGCCTCCATGTATCTCTGCCAACAGCTTTTGTCCGTCTTCCCGGTGAATACACTTCAATTTCACACTGTTGAGTCTTCTTCTGTACAGTGTGTTGTCGACAAACTGGTACATACTTGACTGCCGAGATACTCTTTCCGCTTCTTCTTGCTCTTTGGGAAGTTCTCCTGTCTGAAGGAAACGGAGAATCTGCTGTGCCCATGCTGGAGCTTGCGGCTCGACAACAAGGACTAAAGGCACATCTGTTGCTGCGGGAACATCCGCTTCTATGGCGAGAACCTGCGGCTCAGCGGGAGCTTGACGTTCCCCGGCAAGCTTGCCGGAGCAAAACTTGTCGGGAGCGTCTGCTTCAACGGAACAAACCCTAGGGCTTGCCGGAGCAGACTGCTCCTCAGCACCCTTGGTGTTGATCTTGAGGACCTTCTTGGCGGCGGCTTTGGGGAGCTCTGCCAGAAAATAGTCACCAGAAATCAACTTCCTCTTCTTGCTCTGTCCAGTTGATGGCGTTACAGACGGTTGAGTCAGTTTGAGCACAAAGATCCTTGGTTCCACAGGTAACTTAAGTGCGGCGCACTTCGACAGGCCATCGGCAATGTCGTTCTGAGCTCTTGGAACATGTTCCATCTGTAGGCCGTCAAAGTGCTCTTCTAGCTTTCTCACTTCATCAACGTAAGCTTCCATCAACGGACTCTGATAATTCTTGTTCACTTGGCGGACGACAAGCTGTGAGTCACCCCTGACAATGAGCTTCTTGATCCCAAGGTCTGCTGCGATCCTCAGACCGGCAAGCAAACCTTCATACTCTGCGGTATTGTTCGTTGCTTGCTCCTTGGGAAAGTGCATCTGGACTACGTACTTGAGGTGCTCTCCGGTGGGTGCAACAAGTAGCACGCCCACACCGGCGCCTTGCAGCGAGAAGGCACCGTCAAAGTACATCAGCCACCCTTTGCTTGCTTCCTTGATGGGGATGCTCGTTTCTGGAATTTCTTCATCTTGTGTTGGCGTCCATTCTGCTATGAACTCCGCCAATGCTCTGCTTTGGATAGTTGGAGTGCTCTCAAACTTGAGGCCAAAGCTTGACAGTTCCAGTGCCCACTCGACAATCCTGCCTGTTGCTTCTGGATTTTGCAGTATCCTCTTCAGCGGAAAACGAGTGACGACTGTGATCTCATGTGCTTGGAAGTAATGGCGCAGCTTTCTCGAGGTCATGAGAAGGCCGAAAAGCAATTTCTGCACACCAGAGTACCTTGACCTAGCCCCCTGCAGAAGGGAACTGACAAAGTAAACTGGGCGCTGCACCATTCTTTTCTGCATCTTCTCACGCGCTTGCGCAGATCCATCTTTGTCGGGAACATAGCTTGCCGGTGAAGTCCCCTGCTTGTCGCTGGATGCATCTGCCGTGGTTGCTGGCTCATCATCCGCCTCCCTCTCCGCTACTAACGCAACACTAACCACTTGATTGGTTGCCGCTATATATAGCAGCAACTTCTCTTGTGGCTTAGGTGCGACAAGTGTTGGAGTGGAGGACAAGTATCTCTTTAAGTCCTGCAGTGCAGCCTCCGCTTCCGGAGTCCATTTCATTGGACCTGCCTTTTTCAATACTTTGAAAAATGATAGGGCGCACTCAGCAGACCTAGAGATAAACCTGCTGAGAGCAGCTATGCAACCGGCAAGTCTTCGTACATCCTTGACGCGCTTTGGTGCTTCAATCTGCTCAATGGCCTTGATTTTGTAGGGATTGGCTTCAATTCCTCGCTGAGACACGAAGAACCCGAGAAGCTTGCCGGAGGGGACTCCAAACACACACTTCTCGGGGTTAAGCTTGAGGTTGATCTTGCGCAGATTTGCAAAGGTTTCGTCTAAATCTTGAATCAGAGTCGCCTTGTCCTTGCTCTTGACCACTATTTCATCCATGTATGCTTCCACATTTCTATGTATTTGCGGCTCAAAAGCGTCATGGACTACCCTTGCAAATGTTGAACCAGCATTCTTTAAACCGAAAGGCATCCGTACGAAACAGTATGTGCCACATGGGGTGATGAATGCGGTCTTCTCCTCATCCTCTTCGGCCATGAAGATCTGATGGTATCCTGAGTATGCATCAAGAAATGAAAGCAAGTCACATCCGGCCGTGGAGTCAACAATCTGGTCGATGCGCGGCAAGGGAAATGAGTCTTTGGGACAAGCTTTATTGACATCGGTAAAGTCGATACAAAGCCTCCATTTCCCGTTTGCCTTGTGCATGACTACAGGGTTGGCCAACCACGTAGGATGGAGCACTCGTCTGACAAGGCCTGCTGCTTCCAATTTCTTGATTTCGTCTGCGATGAATTCTTGGCGTTCCACTGCCTGCTTCCTGACTTTCTGCTTAATGGGCCGCGCATGAGGACAGACGGCAAGATGGTGCTCGATTACTTTCCTGGGAACACCGGGGATGTCAAACGGTTGCCACGCAAATACGTCGACATTCACCCGCAGGAAAGCAACGAGCGCGCTTTCCTATTTAGGGTCGAGAGTGGCACTGATGGTAAAGGTACCACCAGTGCCATCCTCCTTGGCGGGCACCTTCTTGGTCTCTGGTGGAGCTGCCATTGTCTTCTTACACTTGCCGGTGGAGCTCGATGGTGTGTCCTCGACGGTAGCGCAGCACTCCGAAGAGGTGCGCTTGCCGGACTGGGCATCAGAACTCTTGTCGGACTTGGTCTTCTTCTTCGCCCCGGGAGCTTCAACGGCAAGTGACTTGCGATCTGTTGCGGCTGCTGATTCCCGGTAGATCTTGTCGGCGCAGATAAGAGCATCCTTCTTGTCGCCAGTGACAGAGATGACACTTATCGGGCCTGGCATCTTCAGCATGTTGTATGCATAGTGAGAGGCTGCCATGAATTTGGCGAGTGCTGGATGGCCGAGTATCCCATTGTAAGGCAATGGAAAGTCAGCAACGTCAAAAAGTGACCCTCTCAGTCCTGAGGTTCAACTCGCTGCCAAATGTCACCGGCAACATGATCTTTCCCTTCGGCTTGCTCCTTCGCGGATTGATTCCTTGGAATGTGTCGGTCTCTTTGAGATCGTCATCAGGGATCTAGAGTTTCTGGAGTACCGCGGAGGAGATCAGGTTCTAGCCGGCCCCGCCATCAACTAGCATCTTAGTGACCTTGAGGTTGCGGATAGTTGGTGAAACCAACATCGGCAAGCACCTGACCGCAGTTATGCGATCAGGGTGGTCCTCAATATCAAAGATGATAGGCGTGCTTGTCGCTGGATGCATCTGCCGTGGTTGCTGGCTCATCATCCGCCTCCCTCTCCGCTACTAACGCAACACTAACCACTTGATTGGTTGCCGCTATATATAGCAGCAACTTCTCTTGTGGCTTAGGTGCGACAAGTGTTGGAGTGGAGGACAGGTATCTCTTTAAGTCCTGCAGTGCAGCCTCCGCTTCCGGAGTCCATTTCATTGGACCTGCCTTTTTCAATACTTTGAAAAATGACAGGGCGCACTCAGCAGACCTAGAGATAAACCTGCTGAGAGCAGCTATGCAACCGGCAAGTCTTCGTACATCCTTGACGCGCTTTGGTGCTTCAATCTGCTCAATGGCCTTGATTTTGTCGGGATTGGCTTTAATTCCTCGCTGAGACACGAAGAACCCGAGAAGCTTGCCGGAGGGGACTCCAAACACACACTTCTCGGGGTTAAGCTTGAGGTTGATCTTGCGCAGATTTGCAAAGGTTTCGTCTAAATCTTGAATCAGAGTCGCCTTGTCCTTGCTCTTGACCACTATGTCATCCATGTATGCTTCCACATTTCTATGTATTTGCGGCTCAAAAGCGTCATGGACTACCCTTGCAAATGTTGAACCAGCATTCTTTAAACCGAAAGGCATCCGTACGAAACAGTATGTGCCACATGGGGTGATGAATGCGGTCTTCTCCTCATCCTCTTCGGCCATGAAGATCTGATGGTATCCTGAGTATGCATCAAGAAGTGAAAGCAAGTCACATCCGGCCGTGGAGTCAACAATCTGGTCGATGCGCGGCAAGGGAAATGAGTCTTTGGGACAAGCTTTATTGACATCGGTAAAGTCGATACAAAGCCTCCATTTCCCGTTTGCCTTGTGCATGACTACAGGGTTGTCCAACCACGTAGGATGGAGCACTCCTCTGACAAGGCCTGCTGCTTCCAATTTCTTGATTTCGTCTGCGATGAATTCTTGGCGCTCCACTGCCTGCTTCCTAACTTTCTGCTTAACGGGCCGCCCATGAGGACAGACGGCAAGATGGTGCTCGATTACTTTCCTGGGAACACCGGGGATGTCAAACGGTTGCCACGCAAATACGTCGACATTCGCCCGCAGGAAAGCAACGAGCGCGCTTTCCTATTTAGGGTCGAGAGTGGCACTGATGGTAAAGGTACCACCAGTGCCATCCTCCTTGGCGGGCACCTTCTTGGTCTCTGGTGGAGCTGCCATTGTCTTCTTACACTTGCCGGTGGAGCTCGATGGTGCGTCCTCGACGGTAGCGCAGCACTCCGAAGAGGTGCGCTTGCCGGACTGGGCATCAGAACTCTTGTCGGACTTGGTCTTCTTCTTCGCCCCGGGAGCTTCAACGGCAAGTGACTTGCGATCTGTTGCGGCTGCTGATTCCCGGTAGATCTTGTCGGCGCAGATAAGAGCATCCTTCTTGTCGCCAGGGACAGAGATGACACTTATCGGGCCTGGCATCTTCAGCATGTTGTATGCATAGTGAGAGGCTGCCATGAATTTGGCGAGTGCTGGATGGCCGAGTATCCCATTGTAAGGCAATGGAAAGTCAGCAACGTCAAAAAGTGACCCTCTCAGTCCTGAAGTTCAACTCGCTGCCAAATGTCACCGGCAACATGATCTTTCCCTTCGGCTTGCTCCTTCGCGGATTGATTCCTTGGAATGTGCCGGTCTCTTCGAGCTCATCATCAGGGATCTAGAGTTTCTGGAGTACCGCGGAGGAGATCAGGTTCAAGCTGGCCCCGCCATCAACTAGCATCTTAGTGACCTTGAGGTTGCGGATAGTTGGTGAAACCAACATCGGCAAGCACCTGACCGCAGTTATGCGATCAGGGTGGTCCTCAATATCAAAGATGATAGGCGTGCTGGACCATTTCAGAGGCTTGCGTGACTCGACGGGTGGTTCTGCCGCATTGAGTTCCCGCACCCACTGCTTGAGCTGGCGGTGTGAAGTATGCAGAGAAGCACCGCCGTCAACGCACAGGACCTCTGTGGCTTTCTGGAACTCCTGCTCATCGGTCTCGTCATCATCCATATCTTCATCGTCGTCGTCATCTTCATCCTTGTCGCGGCCCCGGGGAGGTCTGTCTCCTTGCCGCTGCTTGGCCTTGCCGCGGTGTCCTCCTTGGCCGGGGCGTTTCTTGCCGGCTCCTCCAGCACCTTCCTGTGCCTTCTCCTTGTCGCGTCGCTCGTATTCAGCCTTTTGCTGTTCGACAAGCTGCTCGACCTTCTTGCAGCACTGGAGGTCATGGCCCTTGGTGTGGTGGATCTTGCAGTACTGCTTGTTGGTGCCGTCCTGCTTGTCGGCGACCGCCACAGCCTGGTAGTTGGTGCCTGCGGCAATCTCCTCACCGAAGCTACCAACTTTGGCTTTCTTGGCACCAACTCCATTGCCGGACTGCTCAACGACTAGCACATCTTTGCCTTTCTTCTTCCTGTTGTTCTGCCGCCGGTTTTTCTTTGCCGGGGCAGCCTCCTCACTATCAGATCCTCCTGCTTCTGTATTCTCTCCGGGGAGTTTCCTCCCTTCCTCAGCACATGCACACTTGTCCGCCAGGGCATATAGCTCACTAACGTCTCTGATCTTGCACATCGCCATCTCCTCCCGCATCTTGCGGTTTCCGCGACAGGGTGGACATCTGGGATGTTGTGCTGTACGCGGCTGAATCTCTGAATGTACTTGCGCAGGGGCTCTCCTTCCTTCTGGGCAAGCAGATGAAGGTCACTCTCTTGGCCATGAGGCTTGTGGCCGCCTGTAAAGGCGCCGACAAACTGATGGCATAGGTCTGCCCAGGAGGATATGGAGTTGTCCGGCAAGTGCATGAGCCAGGATGTGACATTGGGCTTGAGCACCAGCGGAAGTAGTTGGCCAGGATCTTGTCGTCCCGCCCCCCGGCAGCTTGCACCGCGATGGTGTAGATGCTGAGGAACTCCGACGGATGCGACTTGCCGTCGTACTTCTGTGGTACGTCTGGCTTGAAATTCTTCGTGCTGGGCCACTGGACTTGCCACAGCTCACGAGTGAACGCAGGGCAACCTACCACGTACGGCAAGTCGCCTGGTTCCCCTGGTGCATGCATGTCGACAGAGGGCCCAGCGCACTAGTCCGATTGACGCCGCGCTTCTCTTCGGCGCTCGATGCGAGTTCGAGCGTCTTCTTGCTGTCGTTCGTGAAGAACTTGGCGCTAATCGCGACGAGCTCGTGTGTTTGATGATGTGGTGGAGTCGCTGTCGAGGTGGATCCGACGAGTCGGCTATCTTGGCCTTCGGGGTGGAGAGTGCATGGTGGTTGCACTCCCACCGGTTTCGTCGCCATCGGCTCGTGCCTGGTAGTCCTGCCGCGGCAGCGATGTACTCGGCTGCCACGGAGTGTCGCCGTTGGCGAAGCCGATGAGACTCTGAATGGTGGCTCTCCATTCATCGATCTTGTCTGCCGTTGGAGGGTAATCCAGGAGCAGTTGAGCTCGCGCCAAAGCTTCTGCTGGAGTGGTGGGCGGCAGTGGCGAACGGCGCGAGGAGCGGGATGTGCTCGGACTTCTAACTATGTTAGAAGGAGCAGTATCCCATCTAGGCGACCGTGTCTCGCTCGTGCCAGCATGTTGGCGTGCATGCTGGTCTTGAGCACCCCAAGATCCACCAGCTCGATCTTGGTCCAACAAACGTATGGCACTGCGAATACCATGACGCTGTCGGTCCTGCGCCTCCTGAGATGGGCGCGGTGCATGTACGGACGCCTAGGTCTGCGCAGCCTTGTCCTTGGACCTGGCAGCACCGTGGGCTCCCTCGTCGATGCCCGTTCTTCCGCCGGCGTCTACCCCACCACCCGTTTGCTCCGGTGGTGGTGGGATCGACGTGGACGGAACAGCTGCCGCCGAAGCCTTCTTCTTCGGTGGCATGTCGATGAAGAAGATGAAGATCTAGCTCGTGTGAACGTCGGATCAGGTTCACACAACCTCGACGCCCCCTACCTGGGGCGCCAAAGATGTCAGGGAAACTGATCCACGAACACCTATGAGACCAGTGGACCGAGCCCCTTTCGATTCGGCGGGGGGCGGAGATCGCACGAAGAGCGGATCGAGGCGAAGCACACGAGCAGTTTACCCAGCTTCGGAGCTCTCCGGAGAGATAACACTCATACTGCTGCATGTCTGAGTGTATTGAGTTCTTGCTCGGGAGCGCTGAGTGCTACAGTACACACTAGCTGCTAACGAGACCGAGCGTGAGTGTTTTTCTGCCTTTCGCCCCTTCTCTACGTTGCGCATGGGCCTCCTTTTATATGCTAAAGGGGTCTCCGACAGGTGGCAACGTAGACAAGGGTAAAAATGGAAAAGGAATTGCGGTTGGTACAACTACCTGTATAGAGTATCATACCTAACCCTGACGGCAGGGGACAAAGGCATTAAATGCCCGTCTACGTCGCCCAAATAGTGCAAAAAGGGACCGTCAGGGACGCCACCGCTTGCCACGATGGAAATCTTGTCAGCGTCGCTTGCCACCGCGCACCGTTGGCCACACAGCCTCTTGCCACGCATGCCTGGAAAGGTCCCAGGGCGACACGTTGGTGGATGAGCTGGAGCGTGGGTACAGAGTGGTAGTTTTCCAAGGCAAGCGCCTTGCCGCGGTCGTTGTCTTGTCGCGTCTGGAAGCTTGTCGCTCATTGGGCCTCGCCAGGACGCGTGGCGCATCGCGGCAAGTTCCTTGAGATGCCTTGGTTGGCCTTCCCGGCAAGCTCCTCTTGCCGGGGCCTTGTCTCCTTGGCTTGAATACTTTGTTCTTGAATGGCTTCAAAGGAACCACGGAGGACCTTGGCGGTCACCCGGCAAGCCTTGCCGCGGGGTGCTGCAACTGCCCGTGCACAAGTTCGGGATACTAGGGTACCCCTACTGTAGTACACCGACATGGCGGGCCGTCAAGTCGGAGTATGATGGCATCGAATCCTTCGTCTCGTATTGGCGAACCGCAGCCTCATCCTCCAGCTTCTTCCCCGACACCGTCATCACCAGCCCTCTTCTGGACGGCCGCCGGGAGGCTCTCTTGGTGCCTTCAGCTGCTCATACCTTGCCTAGGCGCTCTTTTTGCCCTCCTGCTGTCCTGGTCTGCTTCCTGAGGAGAGGGACAAGACAGGGATTATGGGCACCTTATCTCCTCTTTTTCTTTTTTTTTAAATCTTAAGCTCACGGGAACTTGTTGAATTTATACTTTTCAATCCCTTGCGTATGTTTACATCCCATATGAATTGTACTTGTAAAAACGTATTAATGAAGAAAAGGGCGCTTGCCGGGTTCTTTTGTGCACGAGCGGGCTCACACCAAGGAATGAGTCCTTGTTATCTTAAGATAAACATTGTCACCCGGCAACAGACCTTGCCATCCTCCCGCTCCATAAATCGCCTACACTCATGCCCTTGGCGGGAGTAGGAGCGGAGTAGGATTAGGCCCTTCGTTTTTTCCCTCCCATCGCATTACAACCAAGTTCCGGCCCAAAGAAGGGTTTCTGGGCACGGGAAAGAGGGAGTACGATGGTATGGGAATGAACAAATTTTCATATGTCCAAGTTCCATACGGAAGTACATAGCATGGGTCAAAAAGACTTATCTAAGTCTGTAGCCCCCGGCAAATTTGGATTGCCGTAGTTGGATACTTGAAGTTGCAGCCCCCGGCAACCTTAGCTTGCCGGGGTCAGACGCCGATCTATCTCCTCTCCTCCGAAGGGTTTGGCAGAAACGCTCAGGCATCCTGCGAACCAAGAAGGATAGGAAGCGACAGAAAGACGCGCACTCGACCTCTGTGCTAGGGGTTAGTCGTGGTTAAGCACTATCAGCCCTAACATAGAGAGAGAAAAACTTGACCTAGCATGCATGCTAAAAGTTAGGGCTCCAGCGCTTCATTTATTTATCTGTTGCTCAGGGTCTGTGCATGGCTTGTACAAAGGGTGACATGCCTTGCCGACAAGGCTTGTACAAAAGGTGGTCTGCCGGAGGGCCCGGCAACTGCACCTTATGGGTAAAACATACAAAGATGTTTTGTTGTTCCAGGGGTTGCTCACCGGAACACCATCTTCGGTCCCCAGGCGGACTGCGCCAGGCCTGGTGACTCGTATTACCCGATAAGGGCCTTCCCACTTCGGCGTCAACTTGCTAGAATTCTTGGCCGACTAAACACGCCGAAGAACAAGGTTGCCTTCCTCAAAGCTTTGGGCATGAAACTTGCGGCTATGGTAGCGGTGCAAAGTTTGCTAGTAGCGCGCAGCTCGCACAGCCACCCGAAGACGATCTTCCTCAAGGAGCTTTGCGCCATCTAGGTGCAACCGCTCTTGCTCAAGCTCGTCATAAGGGAGCACTCGAGGTGAAGCGTATGTGTGTTTCGTGGGGAGAACTGCCTCCACCCCATATACGAGGGAGAAGGGTGCCTGGCCGGTGGCTCGATTTGGCATCATTCCGACTGACCAAACAACCGTTGGCAACTCATCAATCAAGCGTCTTCTGCACTTGCGTAGCTTGCCCAAAGTCTTTGTCTTTGCCGCCAAGGTCTTGGACATGCTGCACAATGGTGTGACTTGAGAACCATGTGTCATTGTCAGTGGCGACCCAGTTTGGCACACCCAAACGACATACTAACCCATTTAAGAACATGACAACTGATAACCTCATAAAAAAGGGAGAATTACTCAAAGTTGATATAACTTAGCTTTTTGGTCGCTATGTGGATCATCGTTGTGGCCATGGTTGCCGCCGCTTGCCTTCTTCTTTGGAGGCATGGTGACGAAGGCGCCATTGTCCAAACCAACGGACCAGATTCTCACAACTAAATCCCCCTACCTGGCGCGCCAAAGATGTCGGCGAAACCGATCACCTAGGGGGTCACAAGGATCCCTTCTATGTTTGGCGGCGGACTAGTTGCACGAAGAGCAGGTCGAGCCATTAGGACACATGGATTTTTCTCTAGGTTCGGGCCATGAAGATGCGTAATACCCTAGTCCTGCTTTATCCAGTTATATGTGTGTTCTTGAGCTTTTGAACTAGCTATGATGTGTGCTTTGTCCAAAAGTTTGAATCCTCTCTTTGTGTGCCTCGGGCCTCCTTTTATACACAAAGGGGTTGCCACAGTGGCACATAGGAGGTGGCAAGCTACAGTGGTACGAGCTTATCGCTCGATCAATGTAGGACAAGCGCATTTAATGCGATGCCTAAGTAGGCCTCTCGCTTTATTGCGGACGACAAAAGAGGCCATCCCGTCCTTCACTGCTTCCCCTCGCCTTGCCACACGTCTGGGCTGATGAGGCATGCAACGCCATGCTGGCCAACCAGGTACTGTGTTGGCAAAGGGGTAAGCTTCCACGAAGATTTGCATGCCGCCACACAGGCGCCTGCTTCGTTGGCATGCTTATCGCCACATTGGAGTGGTGGTGAGGAGGCGGAACCCTGCCGAGGGCGGGCCTGGCCACGGCCCAGCGATCATCCCCGGCAAGGCTTGCCGGGGGCCTTGGAGTCATCCCCAGTAAGGGTCTTGCCGGGGGTCTTCATCATTTGATCCCATGTGGACTCGTGGGCCATCGATCTATGTGAGGAGCCGCATGCTATGATGCATGTGCTCTCCAAATCTTGATCTTGAACATCGTCGATGGTTTTGGAGCTCTCAACCCCAAGGGTGGTGGCCCTGCCGGTCCCTTCGCAAGCTGCCCTAGCAAGCGGCTTGCCGGGGGCCTAACAGGTTGCCTCGGCAAGGCTTGTTGCCGGGCATGGCCCTGCTTGCCTCTTGCTGCTTGCTACTCGGGGCAGCTGTCTTGATATTCTTTGTACCTGCCTTGCCTTCTGCTATCTTCCTCTGCCTCGCCATGCCCTACTGTAGGGGTGGCTGCGACCGTCCGCGCACAAGTAAGGGGTACCGAAGTACCCACACTTTTGTACACCGACACACTCCGATCCAGTTAGACTTTCCTAAAACCAGGCATAACACGACAGGTTAGTACATTGAATGTACTTGCAAGCTCACAACAAACAAAACCATAATGACAAACAACATCATGACATTTAAACAAGTTCAATGCAAGTATCAACATGCTACTCATGCAGTGACCAACCTTGTGCATCGAGTCACTCGGACTCTCTTACCAATAGGTTGCCTCGCAACCGAACAGTGATCACAACGGGCCACGAACGGAACCACACTTGGCTCAACGGGTTACCTCATAACCCCACAGTGATCACTCCCAGATCATAGGTAATACCAGAATAGTCAGTCTCACTGACATCATAACTCAAACAGTGCGACGCAAATAACTTATTGTGCAAGATTATTTATGAAAGTTGATCCATGGTGTGACTTACTTACAAACTGGGCCCTTATCCGTGGGCGCGGTTATCGATAGATTAATACACCTTGCAGAGGTAGCACACTTTACCCACACCACGGAACCCATGGCCTCGCACTCCCATTCGGGTGGACCTACGGCATTCCGACAGAACCCTCCCATTGCCATGACACTCTTACGACCACTCTGACCAACTCCCCTCTGGGATCAGTCCTGGGTGACCGAGCGTACCAAAGGCAAAACTACCATCACCGTGGCAAATAAACAGTCCCAAACGGGGACATGGTACCATAACAAAAACAGGTCCACAAGGTTATGTCTGCTTACCGGGCGAGGGTAATGCACGCCCATAACCTTACCTTGTTGGAGGCACTAACAAGAGGCATGACAACGGAACGACTATGGCCTCCCCATACTATGGCAAATGTGGTTGCACTTGGCAGCCCGATTCAGTGGCACCATGACCCGACCAACTTTTAAGTTCAAGTTCAATTATCACCAAGTTTAACTTGAAAATAAAAATGCCAGAGTCACAATATGCCATGCTCATGCAACCATGTATCATGCATCATATATCACTTTAACAATAACAGATCGACCTTATTCAAAGTTCTACTTGCACAAACTCAACTTGTAACATTTCTGGTCCTTTCTTACTAGTTATTTCTACTCATTACTTTAGTTGGTATTTATCAAATAAAACTCATTTTTTCATATAGCTAAAATAATACTCATGCTCATAATACCATAGCCATGACAAAATTTACTTAGATCAACTACTCAAGCTATAACTCACTAGTTCAAGCATTTATTTCTGTTAACTAAGCATTTTGATCATGACAAACTAAATAACAAAAGCATCGTTTATTTTTAATACTATATGCAATGAATATCATATAAATTCAAGTAGAAAATCATGAAATTGCAAAGACACCATGATCATGTTGTTGTGGCTTGCCTTAGTGCAGAGGAGCTTCACACTCCTCCTGGATGCCTTCAAGAAAAGCTTCACCTTCTGAAAATAAATCAAATGACAAAAAGAAAATATCAATAACACTTCTGAAAATTACAAGAAATTCTAGGCAGCAAGAAAAAAATCCCATCTTGGGTGTGCTACTAGGATTTTCCATTAAGAACGGAATGCAAAAAGAATCAACTCATTTGGACTTGTAGAATAAAAGATACAACTATTCAAAGTTCTGGTCAAATTTGAACTAAATTTGAATTAAAAAGAAAAACCAGGGGGTGACATCGAAGGCATAAAATGCCAGGGCGCCACCACTCATACCGCTTCGGGTGCGGCCTGAGTGGCTGACAGTGGGCCCCAACTGTCAGGCCAGAGGGAGAGAGAGAGAGAGAGAGAAATAGAGGCGGGCGACGCGGCGACGGTGCTTTCTCTGGGGAGGATTGAAGAGGAGATCGAGGCGCACCTTCTCGTACCTGTAGCGTGACTAGGGGTGCCTTACGGGGTCGGAACAGAGCTCTCCAGCGGCGGCAGCAGGCGGAGTTTGTCAGAGATGGTGGTTCCGGCGATGCAGGGCCAGTCCAGCAGCTCTAACAGCACCAGCACGCACTACTGGATCACCGCCAACACGCAGGAGGGGTCAGTTGAGCTCGAGCGGCTCTGGAGTGGGTGGGGGTAGAGGAGAGGGATCACCGGCGAGCTCGGCGTTGGGACGGCGGCCAGAGGCCTGCCCGGCCGGGCTGCGGCACTCTACGGGTGTGTGAAGGTGTGATGAGTGTGTGTGAGGAGAGGAACAAGCTTGGGGAAGCTCTATTTATAGTCGAGGCCGACACAAGGAACGAGAGCTCGTCGGAGTTCCCTAAAGCCTCGCCCGGTGATGAATGGCGTCAGTGAGAGAGGGGTAAGACGTCGGAGGTCATGCGGGAGCTATAGGCGAGCTGAGACGAGCACAGGATCACGGTACACGATGAGCACATGGGCACGGGTGCACTCTTGCATTGACCGCGCCGTGCCCGTGCTCGTTGCGGCGAGCTCCGACGTCCGGGAGTGCCAGGGTGCAGTTAAGGGGGCTCAAACAAAGATGGTGGTGCGGTTTGGCACGGTTTTGCAGCAAATGCAGCAAGCACGCGTGAAACAGAGGCGTTGGCGCAATGCACTGCGCGTCGGACGCATGCCAGCCATCGTGAACTATGGCATCAGGCTGACCTAAGCCCAAACAACATGTCTGGCAGCTATTACTTAGTGGTTTTAGTTGTTTTGCACGTTTGGTTGGATCACATGTACACTGTGGGAGTGGCTATCTTCGTAGCAAGTTTCTGGGCAGAAACTTGCGAGCTTAACTGATAAAAATCTAGTGGGAGTTAATGGTTGTGCTTTGGTGTTTAGCGATCTCTTAGGAAGGTAATCAAGCTCAGAAAAGATCAGCCCCAAAAGATCAAACAAAAATATACTTGCTGTGCAAAGTGATCATTCTGTCCAGAACAGAAATGATTTCTGTAACAAAAATATTACAAAAAGATATGGAATATTTTTTCTCAGGAAGGTGCCCTAGGTTTCAAAGAATATTTGTGAATTTATTCAGGATTTTCGGAGTAAGAAATCTAGGGGTTGCTTTGGAGCTTTCTTCTATGAAGTGATTTTCAGGGTGAAAATGAATATTTCTCTTTTATGAAAAATATCCATTGGGCTTTTGTTGGAGTTTTTCAAGGAAGAAAATGTAAGTTAGAGGTGGATGGGTCACTTGGGTGAAAATCAAGGGTAGGCCCAAGTGTTCAAGTCCATTTGAATTGATTCAAAACACCAAAACCAAAGCAAAGGCAATTGAAAGTCCGGAAAAAGAGAGAAGGCAAAAACCAGGCTGTCACACTGGCATTGGGCACTAGGTCAATAAGTTAGTCCCAAAAAATGATATAAAGTTCGTATAAAATGATTGTAAAACATCCAAGAATGATAATATATTAGCATGAATACTTCATAAATTATAGATACGTTGGAGACGTGTCAGGGCCCACAAGGTAGGGGCGCACCCTACCCCGTGGGCACGCCCTCCACCCTTCTGGCCGCCTCGTGGCTAGGCTGACTTGCACTACAAGTCTCCTGGGTGTCTTTTGGTCCAAGAAAAATCATTGCAAAGGTTTTATTCCGTTTGGGCTCCGTTTGGTATTCCTTTTCTACAAAGCTCAAAAACAAGGAAAAAATAGAAACTGGCACTGGGCTCTAGGTTAATAAGTTAGTCCCAAAAATAAAATAAAATAGCATATTAATGCATATAAAACATCCAAAACAGATAATATAATAGCATGGAACAATAAAAAATTATGGATACGTTGAAGACGTATCAGGAATCATAGCTTCCATCATCCTTTCCACACATGGTACAATGCTCTAATATTGATGATCATCACACTTTTATCTACTTACAACTCAAGAATTACAAATTGATACTAGAACGAAATATGACTCTATATGAATGCCTCCGGCGGTGTACCGGGATGTGTAACTATCAAGAGTGACATGTATAAAAAATATGAACGGTGGCCTTGCAACAAATATTATGCCAACTACATGATCATGCAAAACAATATGACAATGATGGTATGTGTCATAATAAAACGGAATGGTGGTAGTTGCATGGCAATATATCTCGGAATGGCTATGGAAATGCCATAATAGGTAGGTATGGTGGCTGTTTTGAGGAAGGTACATGGTGGGTGTAATGCACCGGCGAAAGTTGTGCGGTACTACAAAGGATAGCAATGGTGGAAGGGTGAGAGTGTGTATAATCCATGGAGTCAACATTAGTCATAAAGAACTCACATACTTATTGCAAAAAATCATTCGCATCAAAACAAAGTACTACGCGCATGCTCCTAGGGGAGTAGATTGGTAGGAAAAGACCATCACTCGTCCCCGACCGCCACTCATAAGGAAGACAATCAGAGAATATCATGCTCCGACTTCATCACATAACGGTTCACCATACGTGCATGCTACGGGAATCACAAACTTTAACACAAATATTTCTACCAAACCAGAATTGCTCATTAGTATGTCTATAATATTACCTTCTTTATATCTCAAAAAAATATGCAAGGAATCAAACTTCTCATAGTATCCAATGCTCTTTATATGAAAGTTTTTATTATATCCCTCTTTGATGCCCATCGTATTAGGACTAAATTCATAACCTAAGAAAATTATCATGTTGTTTAAAGACTCTCAAAATAATATAAGTAAAGCATGAGAGTTCAACAATTTCTATAAAATGAAACCACCACCGTGCTCTAAAAAGATATAAGTGAAGTACTAGAGCAAACTGCCTTGCTCAAAAGATATAAGTGAAGCACATAGAGTATTCTAATAAATTCATGATTAAAGCATGTCCCTCTAAAAAGGTGTGTATAGCAAGGATGATTGGGGCAAACGAAAAGGCAAAGACTCATATCATACAAGACGCTCCAACCAAAACACATATTATGTGGCGAATAAAAATATATCCTCAAGTAAATTTACTGATGGATTGAAGACGAAAGAGGGGATGCCATTGGGGGCATCCCCAAGCTTATATGCTTGGTTGTAGTTGAATAATACATTGGGGTGCCTTGGGCATCCCCAAGCATAGGCTCTTGCCGCTCCTTATTCCATAGCCCATCAAATCTTTACCCAAAACATGAGGACTTCACAAAACCAAACTCAACAGAAAACTCATGAGATCCGTTAGTATAATAAAATAAATCACCACTTTAGGTACTGTTGTGAACTCATTCTAAATTTATATTGGTGTAATATCTACTATATCCCAACTTCTCCATGGTTCATACCCCCGATACTACACATAGATTCATCAAAATAAGCAAACAACACATAGAAAACATAAATTGTCAAAAACAAAATAGTCTGTAGTAATATGTATATGAAAAACTTTGTATACTTCTATAAATCCAACAATTTTGAAAATTTAGGACAACAGAGGCAATTCATCTAACAATCTTGTGTAAAAAATTCAGATTTTTTCCACGCTGCAGTGAATTTAAACATTTATGGCAATGAGGGCAAAAGTTTCTGTTTTTTAGCAAAACCAAATCAACAATATACCAAAGTATCCCAAAGGTCTTACTTGGCTCAACACTAATTAAAACGCCAAAACACAATTGCTACAGAAGTAATAATGTGTACTTATTCAAAAACAGAACCAAAAATAGAAAACATAAAACTAAAAATGGGTGGCCTCCCAACAAGGGCTATTGTTTAACGCCCCTAGCTAGGCATAAAACATAAATATAGGTATTGTCATCTTTAGTATGAAAACCTTTGATTGCACATTTGTGACTCCTAGGAAGTTCTTGGGTTTATTGACAATCACACTCCTAGGTAGGAAATCAAGATATTCACTCGTAGCAATTGGTTCTTTAACGATATTGATAAAGCTATGGTGAACACTTATCATCCTAAGATCTTCATTTCCTTTACTAGATGATTCACCTTTATTTTTAGGAACATAAATAAACTTAGTAGCTTTAGTAGCACGAAAACTTGGAGTAGTTTTAACAGAGGCAAAAGAGGAACCCAAGTTGGTAATAATACCTTCTAACTTATTAATTCTAGTAGAACCTTGATCTATTTTCTGATTAACTATAGGTTCCTCTTCCTTTAGATTCTTTAAAGTGATTCCTACCTCAGATCCAATTTGAATAATGTGATTATGGATCTTCTTATCCAAATTTCCAATAAGCTCTATGGTAGAAATTTTATTCTTAATAATATCAAGCCTTTGCATCACAGGTTCCAAAGTTAAAACTATTTCATTAATCATGAGTGGTGGTGAGCCTACCAAATCTATCATAGCATAATAAGCATCCAAGGTATGGCTACCCAAGAAATTTCCTCTAGTAATGGTATCCAGCACATAACTATACCAAGTAGTAACACCCACACAAAAATTGCGAAGGAGAATGGTAGTAGATTGCTTACGGGTAGATCTATTTTGAGCATTGCAAATTGTATACCAAGAATCTTTTAAATTTTCTCCCTCCCTTTGTTTAAAATTGAGAACCTCACTTTCAGGGGTACTAACAATGGTAGGTGGGCTAGCCATGATAGAAAAACAAGCAATCTAGCGCACAAGCAAATGAAAAGCACATGAAAAGACGAACGAAAGAAGGGCGAATAAAAAGGAAATTATTTTTTTATTTTTCTGAAAACATTTTAGAAGTAGGGGAGAGGAAAATGAGAGGCAAATGGCAAATAATGTAAGTGCAAGAGAAGAGAGTTTATGATGAGTACTTGGTAGGCTTCATGTAGAACCTCCCCGGAAACAGTGCGAGAAATTCTTCCAGTTACTTCTTGAGTCTGGGTTGATTTTTCCCTTGAAGAGGAAAGGGTGATGCAGCAAAGTAGAAATAAGTATTTCCCTCAGTTAAGAACCAAGGTATCAATCCAGTAGGAGGCACATGCAAGTCTGTAACATCCCAAATTTTCAATTTGGAATGTTATACATTAGATCATCATTGCATATCATATTTTATTGCATTTTGTCTTGATCCTAGAAATTCTACGCAACTCAAGGACCCACGAAGAGAGTTGGGGATTTCGTTATTTTCATATTTGAGTTTTTCTCAAATTTTGAAAATAGGATCATTTGATTTTAATTATTTTATCTTCGTATATTTCTATTATAAAAATAAGAGAGAGGGGATAAAATGACTTTCCCAAAATGAAGAAATATCAGAGATTTAATAATGAAATCAAATAAGATTTCATTTCAGAGTTTTATCGCTATTTTTCTGAAATAGGAAAAATGCGCGTTTTCCAAATTGCATTTTAGGCCCAAATAAATGTTCATCTTGTCCGGCTTATTTTTAGAGGACGGGGAAAATTTATTTCGGGATTTTTGGAGTCCGTTTAGTATTTATTTTCTTTCTTTTTTCTGCACGTCCGAATTATTAAAAAAACGAACCGACTCGGGCCGCCGTGGACTCCTCTCCGCTCGGCCTTTATAAGCCGCTGACCCCGCCAGCCCACCGCAGCCCAGCCCCGCCACCTAACCCTAACACAGCTGCCGCCGCGCGCGCCGCCGCCGTCACCCCGTGCCCGCGCCGGAGCTGCCCCGCGCCATCGCCGCTGACCCCGCCGCCATCCGCCGCCGCTGCCGACCGGAGCCACCCGCCGGAGCCCCACCGCCCCTCGCCGGACTCCGCCGCCGCCAGAGGTAGCCACCCACGCTGCCGCCGGTTTTCTTTGAAAAACCGTTGGTTTTTTTAGGAACCGCAGTTTTATTTTTAATAGATCGGTTTAGTTTTTTTAAGGTTTACTTATTTTGCGGACGTTTGTCCATACGTTTGTTTTAACGAACAGTTTTCGTCATTTAGCGGCAGACAGCGAACGTTCGTTCGTTAGCCTGTTCGTCCGTTTTTCTTTTTCTCGGATTTTCCGCGATTATTTTCGATCGCGATTTCTGATCCGATTTTCGTTTTAGTATAACTTTTCACTCGTTTATTGAAATCAGGCGATTCAAGCGCCTGGAGTTTCGTCTCGAAACCCTCTTTCCGTTTAACCAACTAAAACAAGTTTTTGCTACTGTAAAATTTGACTTAGGTCCAGATTAGTAAACGAAGCTTGTTTCTTTCGCCGTTTGACTTTCGTTGCTTCGTTTGATTTGATTCTTTTTGCATACCGGAGTTCTTAAGTTGAACTTTCTGGTTAGATCTCTTACTTGAGTTTTACACGTGCATTAGATGAGTGCTTAATGTATGCTTGTTTGTTTGCGATAGAGTACCCGGAGTGCGCCGCTTGCTACTACGAGTCTCTAGGTTTCACGGATCATCAGCAAGGCAAGTAACACTTTGATCATACCTCTTTACTACCCAGTTTTATTGCATTAGATCAATCCTCAAACAATTGCATGATTAGGATCTGATTAATATGTGGGTTTTGGGAAGTAGATGAGGTAGAACCTATTACCTGTTTATTATCAAACCTTTGGGAGTTACTTCTACGTTTGCTTATATTGCTATGCTATGCTTGTAGACGTGGATTGGGTGAGTGTATCCAAGACAGATGTGAGATTGTTAATTAATGGTTTACTTAAGGTGGCAACTTTAATACACATCTGGGAGGATTGAGGCACCTAGGGAACCCAGTGTTGTCTGTATTTTTGGAAATCCCGGGGTACCGTGTGATTCTCCTATGGACCGGCACCCACGCTCAAAGGGATCATGGGATTATTCATGCAAGAAACTTCCATGTTCAGCCGCAAGCTACTATGGGCTCTAGCATAGTTGATTAAGTCGTGTGAGCTCTTAAAGTGGTAGACTAGCAGATGTAGGGGAAAGTAGGTGTAACTGTCTACCCATCATGAGGTGCGAACGCTTCTGAAAGACTATGTCTCGGTCATCTGTTTCTCAAACAGCATGTAGTGCGAGAAATCCAATGGAGGAGATCGAGTCTTGAGGGGAAAAGTGCACAAACCTCTGCAGAGTGTACAAACTAATCATGGTTAGTTGTGTCCTCGGTTATGGACGTTTTGAGTATCTAGTACCTGGATTATCATGTGAATCTCATCATGTTACTTAATTTAATTTGTTGGGTTTTATTGATGATGCTTAATTTGGGATTGAGTTGGGTGAACCTTCTCAATGTTTAACAACCACCATGATAGTTAAATAAAATTTATTCCTTTGTTGTAGGGAAAATTGGCTTTATGCAAAACTGTAACCATAGTGCTTTCCACCAGCCGTATATGCATGTAGTGATAGCATTATTGTGTTCATTACTCTCTATGTGTTACATTGCCAGCATATTCGATGTGCTGACCCGTTTCGGGCTTCAACGTTCATGTTGCAGACTTTTCAGACGACGAGTAAGGTGCCTTAGGTTGTGATCTTATACTCAGTGATGTCGTTGGAGTTGATGGACTCGCTTTATCTTCCAAGCCTTCCGCTGTTATTGTTATTAGATGGCCTTAAGCCATATTTATTGTAATAAGTTCTCTTTTGAGACATTCGATGTAATAAGTGTGTGATTGCTACTCTATTATAAATCATTCAAGTACTATGCGTGTCAGGATTACCGATCCAGGGATCACACTGATGCACAGATATCAGACTGTTTGAGGTCTGGTCGCTACAAAGTCTCCAATCTATGCACATGCACAAACTAACTAACACTTGCACACAACGCGAAAAGGGGGTTGTCAATCCCTTTACGGTCATCAACAAGAGTGAGATCTAATAGATATAGGTATAAAAGATAAATAAAAGAGCAAACTAAAGTGAATATAAATAAATTGCAGCAAGGTATTTTTGGGTTTTTTGGTTTATAGATCTGAAAATATATGATGGAAAATAGACCTGGGGGCCATAGGTTTCACTAGAGGCTTCTCTCTTGAAATCAATATACGGTGGGTAAACAAATTACTGTCGAGCAATTGATAGAAAAGCGCATAGTTATGACGATATCTAAGACAATGATCATGAATATATGCATCATGTCCGTGACAAGTAGACCGACTCCTTCCTGCATCTACTACTATTACTCCACACATCGACCGCTACCCAGCATGCATCTAGAGTATTAAGTTCATAAGAACGAAGTAACGCCTTAAGTAAGATGACATGATGTAGAGGGATAAACTCAAGCAATATGATGAAAAACCCATCTCTTTATCCTTGATGGCTACAATACAATACATGCCTCGCTACCCCTACTATGTCACTGGGTGAGGAAACCACAAGATTGAACCCAAAACTAAGCACCTCTCCCGTTGCAAGAAAAACCAATCTAGTTGGCCAAACAAAACTGATAGTTCGAAGAGAAATACAAAGATATCTTAATCATGCTTAAAAGATTTCAGAGAACACTCAAATAATATCCATAGATAATCTGATCATAAATACACAACTCGTCGAATCTCGACAAACACATCGCAAAAGAATATTACATCAGATAGAACTCCAAGAACATCGAGGACAACATTGTATTGAAGATCAAAGAGAAATAAGAAGCCATCAAGCTACTAGCTATGGACTCGTAGGTCTATGGTAAACTACCCACGCTTCATCGAAAGGGCATCAAGGTTGATGTAGAGGCCCTCTGTGATCAAATCCCCCTCCGGCAGGGTGCCAGAACAGGCCCCAAGATGGGATCTCACGGGAATGGAGGCTTGCGGCGGCGGAAAGGTATTTTGGTGGACGCTTTCTATTGTTTGGGGAATATTTGGGAATTTACAGTGCAAAGAATAGGGTTGTGGGACTCTCGAGGGGTCAACAAGCCAGGGGCGCACCGCCCTATGGCACGCCCTGAGGTCTTGTGGACTCCTCGTGAGTCTTCTGACCCCCACCTCAAGTCTTCTGGTCCAAGAAAAATCATCGCGAAAGTTTTATTCCGTTTGGACTCCGTTTGATATTCCTTTTCTGAAAACTCAAAAACAATGAAAAAAACGAAACTTGCACTGGTCTCTAGGTTAATAGTTTAGTCCCAAAAATAATATAAAATAACATATTAATGCATATAAAACATCCAAAACAGATAATATAATAGCATGGAACAATAAAAAATTATAGATACGTTGGAGACGTATCATCCATGTAAGAACCTTTTATTTAGCAAGTTCACATACTCATCGATCATTTAGTCTTCCACAATTGCTAACACTCACGCGATACTTATGAGATCAAAGCTTCAGTCAGACACAGAAAGATAAGGGCTTATAATTTTGCCTCCCAACCATTTACCTCAAGGGTAATGTCAACCATAATAACTTGTGATCACCTACGTCTGACTGGATATGTGTGCCTAGATCTTTCCCAAACATATGATGCTTCCCAAAAAGAGAGAGAGAAAGGAATGGGGAATATCACCGCGATTCTTCCATAACGGTAAGTAATTAAAATAAGAGATAGGCCCTTCACGGAGGGAAGCAGAGGTTGTCATGCACTTTTTATTTGGATGCACAAACTCTTCATGCAAAGGAACGTCACTTTATATTGCCACTTGTGATAGCGTCCTTTATTATGCAATATGTCACTTTTATTTCTTACCCATCACAAGTTCGTACAAAGCTAATTTTCCCCACACTAAAAGATCATACATATTTAGATGGCATTTTTTATGTCTTTGCACCAATGACAACTTACTTGAAAGATCTTACTCAATCCATAGGTAGGTATAGTTGACTCTTTTGACAAAAGTGGGTTTAAAGATTCTGGATGCACAAGTAGTATATCTACTTGGTGCGGATTTTTGGATAGTGTGGGATAGAAAGCAAGTTACACATGTTGGAGAATCCAGGACAATATAACTTCTATTCGGATATAAGAAGACATAACTCATTGCATTGTCTTCCTTGTCTACCATCAACCCATTAGCAACAATGAACAAAACTATGGATAGTGTATTTATATGTGAAACCTTTCTTTCTTTATTACTTCTCGTTAATTGCAACAATGAATAAAACTATGTTTATCAACCTTCAAAAAATTGCATGCATTATAATTCTTATATGTGAGGTCATCGTTCTCCATAGGATTCTTATATAATCTTTTATTTTCTTTATTCTTTTTCATCTCTAAGATCAAAGCAAGAAACCAAAGCACTCAACTCAAAAGTAATCTTTATTATATAACTCTCATACTCGATTATAAAGATAGATCGTGAAGAAAAAAACTTAAAGACTAGATCATACTAAAAACTTATGTTCTGCTAGATCGCGATTTAACCAAAAGGATCAAACTAAAAATAGATGATAATGATAAAGGTGGTGATACGATACCGGGGCACCTCCCTCAATCTTGGCACAAGCCAAGGGGAGTGCCCATACCCGTTACTGAAGTCTCCTTCTTAGGAGGTGGTGGTGCAAAATTCTTGGCAATGATGCCTCTCAGAATGTGATTCTCCTGTTAGAGCTTGTTAATTTGCTGCCTAAGATCCATAATTTCCTTGTAGAGCTTCCCTGTGACGGTTAAAGCACCATCCACCCATGGATGCATCATGTCTGCATCGAAAAAAGCAACACACTTTTTCAAGTTATTGTAAGAGGCAAATTTGGCATTGGGAGGGTTGATCGAATCCGACAAGCCTGATTTCATGAATTCCACATGCATGTCACTAGGTTGGGGCAGAGAAGTGACTTACTTATCCTCCTCCATAGAGTCTACCCTTTTCAGGTCGGCTTCTATTTCTTCATCGCTCGACCACCCATAGGGGTCAACTTCACCGTACGCTCTTGGATCCGCCGTGAGGTGGGAGACACGACTCTCCTGGTCTGAATATTGCGAAGACCATATTACTCTAAATCGACAATGAAAATAGCTCAAAACAAGAACAGAGGATATTGTCGCGATACGGTGGTCAAAACCTCCGGAAGTTTACATAATGAACTTTTACCATGCAAAACAAGTAATCTGGGAGAAAACAGAGCCCGAGGGCACACGAGTGCTCCACAAGCTCGGGAGGCGCACCCGGAGGCTTGTCGCCTGGCCGTGCGCATTTCGGACTACTTATTATTTTCCTGATTTTTTAATATTGTAAAATGGAGTAAAATTGCTTTTATGGAACTTTTGGAGTCGGTTTACTTACTGTACCACATACCTATTCCTTTTAAGGGTTCTTTAGCGTTCTGAAAAGTTTCCTTTATGTACTCCTCCAATGTGATGAAGTGAATAATATGAGCCTCAATATTTATAGGCATACTTGAGATGTAATACTTAATTCTTTGCCCATTCACCACACTCGGGTTGGTGCCTTCTGCGTTGTTGATCTTGATAGCACCGGACTAATAAACTTCTTCGATTATGCAAGGTCCTTCCCATTCGGAAAGAAGTTTTCCTGCAAAAAATCTTAAACGAAAATTGTATAGCAAGACTTGGTCACCTACATTAAATTCCCGCTTTTGTATTCTTTTGTCCTGCCATCTTTTAACGTTATCTTTAAAATTTAAAGCATTTTCATAGGCTTGGGTTCTCCATTCATCAAGTGAGCTAATATCAAACGACCTCTTTTCACCGGCAAGTTGAAAATCATAGTTAAGCTCTTTGGTTGTCCAATAAGATTTATGTTCTAATTCAAGAGGTAAATCAAATGCTTTCCATAAACCATTTTATACGGAGACATACCCATAGGATTTTTATAAGTAGTTCTTTAAGCCCAAAGTGCATCATCTAGTTTCTTAGACCAATTCTTCCTAGATCTATTGACGGTTGTTTGAACTTTATTTCTCTATTACCCAACTAAACTTGACCACTAGATTGAGGGTGATAGGGGGATGCAATTCTATGGTTGACCTCATATTTAGCAAGAAATTTATGGAAAGCACCATGAATAAAATGTGAACCACCATGTGTCATTAAATATCCAAGGACTCCAAACCTCGGGAAAATAACTTATTTAAGAATTTTAATGGAAGTGATATGATCAACACTACTAGTAGGAATAGCTTCTACCCACTTAGTAACATAATCAATAACAACCAAATAGTGTTATGATCTGCTTACTCCGTGGAGTGGAATTATTAGTATGGGAGTAAACTAAAATATTCCAACAGGATGGGACGAACCACATCTAACCCTATATGGCATCAGATATGCAAGCTATCTTGTCCCGCAAAAGTCAAAATCTTTTTATGGAGGACACTACATGGCACTCTACCATGTCGGGAAACACTCACTAATAGACACATAAAGGTCTCGCCCTTTTGCCCTACTTGCTCTCAGGGTGTATAAGATGCAAAGCACAAGATTTTCCTATGTACTAAAGCAAAGGAGGCTTGGAAAAGGCTAGGGATGGATGTGATTATTAATAATGCTTGTGAGATTGATCATGCTTGAGAGGCGACATTGGAATACCTATTACTACCTCCAGATCAAGCATTGCGCATTATGGGATACCAAATTGTTCGAAAATAATAGCTATATCAGCTTGGTATCTATGGTGGGAAAGACAAAAATACTGCACAAGGAATTAACTCAAGATATGACTCAGATATCAATGGGGATCATAGCTCTTACATATAATTTTGTAAATGCATCATATTCAAAGGCGTCCATGAAAAGGGGGGGGTTGGCAATGTCCTCCTAGGGGCTTTGTGAAACTCAATGTTGATGCCTCTTTTGGCCATGACATACTGAAGGGTACGATGGGGGCATTCTTGAGAGACGACAAAGTTAGATTTATTGCAGGAGGAAATGGAAAGATCGACTATTGCGTAGATGTTCTCATGGCAAAGGCCTTATCTCTCAAATTTGGCCTAACATTAGTGAAAAGGGCGGGATGTAATCGCCTAATCATTAACTCTGACAATCTGTAGGTGATTGAGACCATGCATGATGGAGCGTAGTCAGCGGGAGCGGCGTCAGCAATTTTCGATGACTGTTATCACTATGCATATGATTTTATCATGACTAAATTTGAGTATTGTAATAGGGAGGCAAATAAAGTAGCACATGAACTTGCTAGATTAGCTAGATTTTCTTTGACTTCAGATTGGTTTGAGGAACCTCTTAGTGAAATTGTAATGTTTCTCACAAACGATGTACTGGTTATTGCAAATAAATAAAGTTTCCGTTTAACTCAAAAAAGAACAACCGAAATATGTGTATACCCATTAGAGGAAGGAAAAGGTCCCATATAATCAAATCCCCAAACATCGAATGGCTCAACAACAAGTGAATAATTCAAAGGAGTTTCCTGACGTGTACCAATATTTCCAATTCTTTGACATTCACCGCAAGATAGAACAAACTTACATGCATCTATGAAAAGAGTAGGCCAACAAAAATCAGATAGTAATACCTTGTGTGTAGTTCTGTCTCCCGCATGGTGTCCTCCGTAAGCCTCAGAGTGACACTTCCATAGGATTTGTTCCTGTTCATGCTCAAGTATACAATGTCTAATAATATCATCTACTCCTTCTTTATAAAGATGTGGGTCATCCCAAAAGTAATGTCTTAAACCAAAGAAGAAATTTTTCTTTTGTTGGTACGTGGAACTAGGTGGTATAAATTTAGCAATAATATAATTAGCATATCTGCATACCAAGGAGTATTGCAAGAAGCATTTACGATAGCTAATTGTTCATTGGGAAAGTTATCATTAATAGGCAGTGGGTCATCAAGAATATTTTCTAACCTAGACAAGTTATAAGCTACGGGATTCTCAGCTCTCTTCCTATCAGTAATATGCAAGTCAAATTCTTGTAACAAAAGAACCCACCTAATGAGTCTAGGTTTAGAATCTTTCTTTTCCATAAGGTATTTAATAGCAGCATGATCGGTGTGAACAATTACTTTAGAGTCAATTATATAAGATCTGAATTTATCACAAGCAAACACAACAGCTAAAAATTCTTTCTTGGTAGTTGCATATTTTGTTTGAGCACTATCTAGAGTTTTTCTAGCATAATGGATAACATTTAATTTCTTATCAACTCTTTGTCCTAGAACAACACCAACAGCATAATCACTAGCATCACACATAATTTCAAAAGGTGAGTTCCAATCAGGTGGTTGAACAATGGGTGCAGAGATTAAGGCTTTCTTAATTATTTCAAAGGCTTCTACATAATCATCATAAAAAACAAATGGAACATCTTTTTGCAAGAGATTAGTAAGAGGCCTAGAAATTTTAGAGAAGTCTTTAATAAATCTCCTATAGAAACCAGCATGACCAAGGAAACTTCTTATACCTTTGATATCTTTAGGACATGGAATTTTCTCAATTGCATCAACTTTAGCTTTATCAACTTTGATACCTCTTTCAGAAATTTTATGCCCCAAGACAATACCTTCATTCACCATAAAGTGACACTTCTCCTAATTCAAGACAAGATTAGTTTCTTTACATCTCTACTAAACTCGATCAAGGTTGCTTAAGCAACCATCAAAAGAAGGTCTAGAAACGAAAAAATCATCCATGAAAACCTCAACAATCTTTTCACAAAAGTCAGAGAATATAGCAGGCATACATCTTTGAATGGTAGCAGGTGCATTGCATAAACCAAAAGGCATACGTCTATAAGCAAACGTACCAAAAGGGCATGTAAAAGTAGTTTTTTCCTGATCCTCTCTTGACGCAGGTATTTGGAAAAAACCAGTGTATCCATCTAGAAAATAGAAATGTGTATGCTTTCATAACCTTTCTAGCATTCGGTCAATAAATGATAAGGGGTAATGATCCTTCCTAGTGGCTTTGTTCAATTTTCTAAAATCAATTACCATCCTATAACCTGTTATAATTCTTTGCGGAATAAGTTCATTCTTATCATAAGGGACAATAGTAATACCTTCCTTCTTAGGAACACAATGAATAGGAATTACCCATCTAATATCAGCTATAGGATAGATTATACCTGCTTCCAGGAGCTCTAATATTTCATTTCTTACCACTTCCTTCATCTTAGGATTTAATCATCGCTGGTGATGGACAACTGGTTTAGCATCAGACAACATATTAATTTTATGATGACATAGAGTGGGACTAATGCCCTTAAGATCATCGAGAGTATATCCAATAGCGGCACAGTGCTTCCTCAAAGTTTTTAATAAGCTCTTTTCTTCATGCTCTCAAAGGTTAGAACTAATAATAAAAGTTTATATCTACTTTTCATCAAGATAAGCATATTTTAGTGTGCCAGGGAATTGTTTTAATTCAAACACAAGATCACCCTTAGGTGGAGGAGGACCTCCAAGAGTTTCAACAGGAAAATTGTGTTTAAGAATAGGTTGTTGTTTGAAGAATATCTCATGTATTTCGTTTCTTTCTTTCATATGCATATCATTTTCATGGTCTAGCAAATATTGTTCTAACGGGTCAGTAGGAGGAACGAAAATAGAAGCAAGACCAATAATTTCATCCTTACTAGGCAATTCTTTATCACGAGGTTGTCTATGGAATTTGGAGAAATTAAACTCATGAGACACAACACCAAAGTTAACAATGACAATTTCCTTACTGTAATCAATCTTAGCATTAATCTTATTTAGGAAAGGTCTACCAAATATAATGGGACAAAATCATCTTGTGGGGAACCAAGAACTATAAAATCAGTAGGGTATTTAACTTTCCCACACAAGACTTCATCATCTCTAACAATCCCATGTGGTGTAATAATATCTCTATTAGCAAGCTTAATTGTAATATCAATATCTTCTATCTTAGCAGGAGTAATATCATCCATAATTTCCTGATATAAGGTAAACAGAATAGCACTCACACCAGCACCCAAATCACATAAGCCATGATAACAATGATCTCCAACTTTAACAAAGACAACATGCATGCCCACAATAGATTTATTCTTATATTTTTCATCGGGTTTAGCAATTCTAGTAGCTTCATCACAGAAATAAATAACATGCCCATCTATATAATCGGCCAAGAGATCTTTAACCATAACAATATTAGGTTCTACTTTAATTTGTTCAGAGGGTCTAGGTGCTCTAATATTACTTTTGTTAACCACGGTAAAAACCTTAGCATGTGATACGTCTCCAATGTATATATAATTTATGAAGTATTCATGCCATGTTTACAACAATTTCATATGGTTTTGGTATTGCATGGAACTAACCCAGACTGATGTTGTTTTCAGCAGAACTACCGTGGTGTTGTTTTTTGTGCAGAAATGAAAGTTCTCCAAATGAGCTGAAACTTTTTGACATTTTTTTGGAACAAGAGGGACCCTCAAGCTTCGTGGAAGGACCAAAAGGTGAAGGAGTAAGGCACAAGACACCGGGACGCGCTAGGGGGCCAGGCGCCTCCCGGTGGGTTGTGCTCACCTCGAGGCCCATCTTTGCGTGAAACCAACGCCAAAAAATCCTATAAATAGAGAAACCATCAAAAATAACCCTAGATCAGAAGTTCCGCCGCCGCAAGCCTCTGTAGCCATGAAAAACCATTCTAGACCCCATTCCAGCACTCCGCCGGAGGGGGAAATCATCATCGGAGGCCATGTTCATCATCCCTATGGTCTCCATGATGAGGAGGGAGTAGTCCACCCTCGGGGCTGAGGGTTTGTACAAGTAGCAATGTGTTTCATCTCTCTCTCTCTCATGTTCTTGAGATGTCACGATCTTGATGTATCATGGGCTTTGTTAATATAGTTGGATCATATGGTGTTTTCTGCTCTCTATCTTGTTGTGAATTGAGTTTTCCCTTTGAGATTTCGTTCTTGTCAGATTGAATACTATTATGGATTCGAGAGCACTTGATATATGTCTTGCATATGAATACCCATGGTGACAATGGGGTATTATTTTGATTCACTTGAGATATGGTTGGGCACTCAACTTGCGGATTCCTGAGGTGACATTGGGGTAACCTATGCACATGGGTTGATGCACGTTCTCATCTTTTGTTTCTCCGGTGGAAATCTTGGGGCACTCTTTGAGGTTCTTTGTGTTTGATTGAGTATTATGAATCTGAATTTTCTTTGGTGTTATTTTAGTACGAACTCTTGATAGATCGATCGGAAAGAATAACTTGGTGTTATTTTAGAACAAACTCTTGATAGATTGATCGGAAAGAATAACTTGGTGTTATTTTAGTATGAACTCTTGGATAGATCGATCAAAAAGAATAGCTACAAACAATTTCTTCTTATGTTCTCCGCTAAATAGGAACTTTGGAGTGATTCTTCATCGCACTGTGAGGGATGGTTATATGATCCAATTATATTAGCATTGTTGAGAGATTACACTAGCGAAAGTACGAACCCTAGGCCTCATTTTCAAGCATTGCAGTACCGTTTGTCCTACTTTTTATCAATTGCCACATTGCTGTTTTTATTGTTCATATTACAAAAATCAATATCTCATATCCATATTACAATTGTATCACCATCACTTCGCCAAACTAGTGCACCTACACAAATTACCATAGGTGTGTTGGGGACACAAGAGACTTTTTATTATTTGGTTGCAAGGTTGTTTGAGAGAGACCATCTTCATCCTACGCCTCCCACAGATTGATAAACATTAGGTCATCCACTTGAGGGAAAATTGCTACTGTCCTACAAAACTCTGTCCTTGGAGGCCCAACACGTGCCTACAAGAATAAAGTTGCGTAGTAGACATCAAGCTCTTTTTTGGCGCCATTGCCTGAGAGGTGAGTGCTTGAAGGTATATCTTTAGATCATGCAATTCAATCTTTTAGTTTCTTCTTTTATCACTAGTTTGGTTTATAAAAGAAAACTACAAAAAAAATTGAATTGATGTTGCATCACATCATTCATCTTTATAATGTATTTCGCAAAAATGATGGAAAGAAAAATTGTTCTCAATTGATTGAAGAAGAATTCTATAAAATGTTTGGTATAAATGATGAACATGATTGCAATGTTGTTAGCATGAATTCTTTGAATATCCATGATGCTAATGATATGCAAAGCCATAAGCTTGGGGTGCTATGTTTGATGAATATGATATTTTTAGTCCCCCAAGATTTGATGTGCAAATTTGTTATAATGATTGCATGGCTCCTATTTATGATGATTATAATGATGAAAGTAGATTTGGAGAGGTCATGACTTTTTATAGTGATGAATCCACCATTTTGGATGAGGGTTCAATTAACTATGATAATAAAGTTGCTATCTATGATGATTGTGGTGATGACATGTATGCTATAAAGAATAATGATAACCATGGAAATTGTCATCATGATTTTAATTTTCACTCCCATGATAGTTATTTTGTTGAGTTTGCTCCCACTACTATTAATGAGAATAAATTTGCTTATGTGGAGAGTAACAAAATTTCTATGCTTATGCATCATGAAAAGAATGATTTATGTGATAGCTATATTGTTGAATTCATTCATGGTGCTACTGAAAATTATTATGGGAGAGGAACATTTGCTTGTAGGTATTGCAATAATATCAAGTTACTCTCTATGTGTTGAAAATATTGAAGTTATGCTCGTTTTGCCTTCCTATGCTACTTGATTCTTGCTCCCATAGATTTTGCTCAGAAAATCCGTATGCATAGGAAGTGGGTTAGGCTTAAATTTGTTTGCCATGTGTTTCATGATGCTCCCATTGTGTTTCAATTCTTTACTTTTATGTGAGCATCATTAAAATCATCATGCCTAGCTAAAAGAAAAGTGCTTGTTGGGAGACAACCCAACATTTACCCCTACCGTTTTTGTGTGTTAACATGATTAAGCTACTGTAGTAATCATGTTTTATTGCTTTTGTTTCAATAAAGTTCCAAGTAAAGCCTTTGGGATAATGTGGATGATAGTTGACTTGATTCTGTGCAAAAACAGAAACTTTTTTGTTTAGTCCAGAAATTTTTAAAATTCACAGGTATGTGATTTTGATCTAATTTTTTTACATATGATTGATATACAAATTCTCTATGTTGTCCTAAGTTTTCAGAAATTTTGGAGTAGCAAAAGTATGGTTGGAGTACAGATTACTTCAGACTGTTCTCTTTTTGACAGATTGTGTTTTCAGTGCATGGTTTGGTTGTGTCCTAGTTTCTGTGGCTTATATTGCTCAATGTAAATTGCGGAAATGATATGCTACACTAGGAATCGTGTGGAAACAATTCTGAATCTTGTCTTTGGCAGTGCCAAAGTGGAATGGTTTGCTCTTTATCATACTAACCTATCTCATGAAGTTTCGTTAAGTTTTGTGTGATTGAAGTTTTCAAGTTTTGGGTGAGATATTGATATGAGGAGAATAAGGAGTGACAAGACCCTAAGATTTGGGGATGCCCAAGGCACCCCAAGGTAATATTCAAGGAAGATCCAAGCAACTAAGCTTGGGGATGCCCCAGAAGGCATCCCCTCTTTCGTCTCCAACATTATCGGTAACCTCACATGGATCTACATTTTTATTCGTCACATGATATGTGTTTTGCTTGATGCATCATTTTATTTTGCTAGGATTTGATTGAATTTATTTAGAATAATGTTTGCATCTTTATTTTCAATAAAAATGTCAAGGATATCCTTTACCATGCTTATTTTGCAAGTCTACATGTTGCTGTTTCAAAACATTAAGTTTATCGTTGTTGCAAAAATTCCCGAGAAACGTCAGAATATGATAAAATGTTGAATTTTTTTGCAAAATAAGCTCTGACAAATTTTCTACAATGTGGTAAATTTTTAGAATTTTTTGAGTTACAAAAGTATGATTGTTCTTGCATTCTTTACAGACTGTACTGTTTTGGCAGATTGTTGTTATGGTTGCATTGTTTGCATATGTTTGCTTGTTTAATGATTCTATTTGCGGATAGGAGTAGTAAATATGCAGAGGCATTTAGTATTCAATGTTAAATAATAATTTTAGTGATTTGCTACAGTAGAGAATGATAAGGTTTTTCATTGATTTATACTAACGTATCTCACGAGTTCTTGTTTAGTTTTGTGTGGATGAAGTTTTTAAGATTTAGGGAAACCGTGATATAAAAGGAATTAAGGAGACACAAAAACTGAAGCTTGGGGATGCCCAAGGCATCCTAAGATAACATTTCAAGAAGTACCAAGCATCTAAGCTTGGGGATGCCCCGGTAGGCATCCCGCCTTTCTTCATAAAATTTATCAGTTAGTATCGGTTGATCCCAAGTTTTTGCTTCTTCAAATGATGTGTGATACTCTTGGAATGTAATTTTATTTTTTTTTACTTGCTGTTTTAATAAAATACTTAGATCTGAATGTTTTTAAATAAGAGAGAGTCCTCGCGTAGCTACCTATTTACTTAGCTACCCACTTGATCTTCACTTATATCTTTTTGGAGTAGTTTGTCTTCTGCTCTAGTGCTTCACTTATATCTTTTTGAGCATGATGTGCTTTAATATTTTTGAAGAAATTCTCTCAGGCTTCACTTATATGTTTTTGAGAAATGAAAACATTTATGCTCATGTTCTTCACTTAAATTTGTTTGAGCTTATCAAAAGCAACATATAAAAACTTTCATGAAGATCATTAGACAAAATAAACTTGATTCTTTGTAATAATTTTGAGATATGATGATAGTGATATGTGAGTCATGTTGGTGAGTAATTATGCTTTAGTAAGAATATTGATGTTAAGGTTTGTGATTCCCTATGCAAGCACAAAAGTCAATAGTTATGCAATGAAATTACATCCTACTTGTTGTGCTTTATTCGGTGTTAGTTATGCTTAATGCTCACTAATTTGATTTCTCGTTTCTTGGTTGGATGCTTCTCAATCTTTTTGCTAGCTTCCACTTGTACTAAGTAGAATACTACTTGTGCATACAAAATCCATAAAACCAGTTTTGCCATATGAGTCCACCATACCTACCTATATGCAGTATTTCAGTGCCGTTCTAAGCAAATTTGTATGTGCCATCTCTAACTTTCAAAATAATTTCCTTTTTGTGTGCTCGTACAACTCATGAAATGGTAGGGTGGTGGCTGATATTTTTCCATGCTAGATGTGTTATTCTCAAGATGAGTGTTTATTCACTTGTCATTGCACGAGAGTAAGGCAAAGGTAATAGCGATGCCCAATCCCGAAATGAAAAATGAATTTACTTTATGTTATCAAATAATAAATTCCTTGGAAAGTGTTGGTATGGATGGTACCTATGGATACGGCTAGCCGTGGAATATGAAAGACTGGTGGAAAAGGAATAAACTTTATTTTCTGTTTGGGAATCACCTATGATATATCTGGCATGGAAAGTATTGGGAACTACTCAATCATTTTCGTTGACAGGTAAAGCATGCCACCCAAAATGTTTTTATCTCTCTTTTTTGCTTTGAGCTCTGGCACCTCTACAAATCCCTACTTCCCTCTGTGAAGGTCCTATCTTTTTAAGTTATGCAATTTTTATTTTCATTTGAGTCTCCATCTTCTCTTATAAAGCACCAACTAAGGGGCACTATGATCGTACTTGAGCATTGGATGTAGCTAATATGCGAGTGTGTTTCATGAATGGATCAATAATTGAGCATGATGGGCTAGGGATAACTTTCTTTAGTGTTGATATTTTGAAAGACATGGTTGCTTATTGATATGCTTGAGTATTGAAATCTTCATGTCAAAACTAGATTATTGCTTTGAACCAGATAAAAGTCCAAATATCCATACTAGAAAAGAAAAGAATATGTGATGAATATGATATGTAGCTTTCCACAACAAATATTCCATTTTCAATTGCTACTTTATCATGATAAGTTTTATGAGAAAGAGTTGTTGTTATGATGCTAGGGAAAGCGATTGACATTCTCATTGATCAAACTTGTGCACTTTGCTAGCATTCACACTTCATAAATTATTTCGTTTATCATTTACCTACTCGAGGACGAGTAGGAATTATGCTTGGGGATGCAGATACGTCTCCAACATATCTATAATTTTTGAATATTCATGCCATGTTTACAACAATTTCATATGGTTTTGGTATGATTTGCATGGAACTAACTCGGACTGACGCTGTTTTCAACAGAACTGCGGTGGTGGTGTTTTTTGTGTAGAAATGAAAGTTCTCCAAATGAGCTAAAACTTTTTAATGATTTTTTTAACAAAAGAGACCCCCGAAGCTTTGTGGAAGGACCAGAAGGTGAAGGAGTAAGGCACAAGACACCGGGGAATGCGAGGGGGCCCGGACACGTCCCGATGGGTTGTGCTCACCTCGAGGCAAATCTTCGCGTCAAACCAATGCCAATAAATCCTATAAATAGAGAAACCATAAAAAATAACCCTAGATCAGAAGTTCCGCCGTTGCAAGCCTGTGTAGCTATGAAAAACCAATTTAGACCCCGTTCCGGCATTCCACCGGAGGGGGAAATCAACACCGGAGGCCATCTTCATCATCCCTATGGTCTCCATGATGAGTAGGGAGTAGTCCACCCTCGGGGCTGAGGGTTTGTACCAGTAGCTATGTGTTTAATCTCTCTCTCTCTCCCTCGTGTTCTTGAGTTGTCACGATCTTGATGTATCGCGGGCTTTGTTAATATAGTTGGATCATATGGTGTTTTCCCCTCTCTATCTTGTTGTGAATTGAGTTTTCCCTTTGAGATTTCGTTCTTATCGGATTGAATACTTTTATGGATTTCAGAGCACTTGATATATGTCTTGCCTATGAATACCCGTGGTAATAGTGGGGTATTATATTAATTCACTTGACATATGTTTTGGCACTCCACTCGCGGATTCCTGAGGTGACATTGGGGTAATCTATGCATAGAGGTTGATGCACGTTCTCGTCTTTTGTTTCTCCGGTAGAAATCTTGGGGCACTCTTTGAGGTTCTTTGTGTTGGATTGAGTATTATGAATCTGAATTTTCTTTGGTGGTATTTTAGTACGAACTCTTGATAGATCGATCGGAAAGAATAACTTTGTGTTATTTTAGTAAGAACTCTTGATAGATCGATCGGAAAGAATAACTTGGTGTTATTTTAGTATGAACTCTTGGATAGATCGATCGGAGAAAGAACAGCTACAAACAATTTCTTCTTATGTTCTCCACTAGATAGGAACTTTGCAGTGAATCTTCATTGCACTGTGAGGGATAGTTATATGATCCAATTATATTAGCATTGTTGAGAGATTGCACTAGCGGAAGTATGGACCCTAGGCTTTATTTTCAAGCATTGCAATACCGTTGTTGATCCGTTTTATCAATTGCTACCTTACTGTTTCTTATTGTTCTTATTACAAAAATCAATATCTCCAATCAATATTACACTTGTATCACCATCTATTCGCCAAACTAGTGCACCTATACAAATTACCATTGTATTTGGTGTGGTGGGGACACAAGAGACTTTTTATTATTTGGTTGCAGGGTTGTTTGAGAGAGACCATCTTCATCCTATGCCTCCCACGGATTGATAAACCTTAGTTCATCCACTTGAGGGAAAATTGCTACTATCCTACAAAACTCTGCGCTTAGAGGCCCAATACGTGTCTACAAGAATAAAGTTTCATAGTAGACATCAACATGTTCCTTTATCCTAAAATGGAAAGGTGGCTTCTAAATATAAGCAGTAGGAATAACTGGATCAACATTATAAGTAATAATTTCTTCTTTAGCTTTAGCGGGTTCTTCTACTTTTACTTCAATAGGGGGGTGGTACTTAAACCACTTCTCCTTGGGAAGAACAAGATGAGTAGAAAATGATTCACAGAAAGAAGCTACTATTATAGAGTCAAGTCCATATTTAGTGCTAAATTCATGAAAAGCATCGGTATCCATCAAAGATTTAACACAATCAAACTCAAGCTTAATTCCTGACTCTTTACCTTCATCGAGTTCCCAATCTTCAGAGTTGCGTTTAATGCTTTCCAAAAGATCCCATCTTAATTGAATAGTCTTCTTCATAAAATAACCTGTACAAGAAGTATCGAACATGGATTGATCATTACGAAGAAGCCGAGCATAAATTTTTTGTATAATAATTTCTCTTGAGAGCTCATGATTGGGGCATGAATACATCATTGACTTTGGCCTCCCCCAAGCTTGAGTGATAATTTCTCCTTCACAAGTCCCGAAATTATATATATCCTTCCCTGATAATAGTAAAGCACGGATTGACTCCTTGGGTTCACCATCAGAATATGCTTCTTCTCGTAAGTTTACGCTTTCTACTTTTACTTCAACAGGGGGGTGATACTTAAACCACTTCTCCTTGGGGAGATCAACATGAGTAGCAAATGATTCACATAAAGAAGCTACTATCTTAGAGTCAAGTCCATATTTAGTGCTAAATTCATGAAAAGCATCGGTATCCATCAAAGATTTAACACAATCAAACTGAAGCTTAATTCCTGACTCTTTACCTTCATCGAGTTTCCAATCTTCAGAGTTGTGTTTAATGCTTTCCAAAAGATCCCGTCTTCATTCAATAGTCTTCTTCATAAAAGGACCTGTACAAGAAGTATCAAACATGGATTGATCATTACGAGAAAGCCGAGCATAATTTTTTTGTATAATAATTTCTCTTGAGAGCTCATGATTGGGGCATGAATACATCATTGACTTAGGCCTCCCCCAAGCTTGAGTGATACTTTCTCCTTCACAAGGCCCGAGATTATATATATCTTTCCCTAATAATAAATCACAGATTGACTCCTTGGGTTCACCATCACAATATGCTTCTTCTCATAAGTTTACGCTTTCAGTTTGAATTTAAAACATATACGCGAGGTGGTACTGAAGCATTGGTCGCTTCTGGTCATATGTCAATTTTCATTCAGATTGTCCGGCACCGAGAAAGCGAACGAAACAACCCATCGAAAAAAGGCCAAGAGAATGAAAGCCGTCCATTACACCCACGTAAAAATGTTTCGTGACCCTAAAAAAGTAAAAACGTTTCGTTTTGTATAAGAACATGAAACACCTATGGTCCACGCACCCGTTGGATCCTGCCTTTTTGATTGGCTTGATTCACATAACATTGGATTGATTATGATCTCGCGTCTTAGGTCCGCTGCAACCGAGGTGAGAGCGCTTGTAATCATCGGCAAGACTGACGGCGGCGGACAAGGAGCTATTTCATGGATTCGTCATGACTTGCTGCGGCACGGCCGGACAACCGGTATGGGCTAGGGGAAAGAAAAAAACACATGGGCGACCGTACCTCCCATCTCCACGCTCCAATGCGCCGCCACCCCCTTCGACAATGTCGCACGCCGACGGCCCCTCCTACACTCTACCGCATCCGCCCCCCGCCCCTCCGTCGCGCGCCACCACCGCAGGCTCCGCCCCTCCACCGTGCACCGCATCCACCAGCGACACTCGACGCCGGCGCCGCACCTTCCCCCAACTCCTCTCTCTCCTCCTCCTCATCCACCGCCCCTCCCTCTCCCTCGCCTAAGGCCCGAAGCCCCCAAGGTTCTCCCTCCGCAGGCTACCTAGACGACAAGAGGATGCGTGCTCCCATGTCCAGGCCGCTGCGGATTCGGTGCCGTCGCAGCTGCAATGGAAAAATCACACCGATGGGGGCTGTCAACGAGCACATTTGACACCGCCACCTCGTGTCTCTCGTCGGCCATTGCCTCACCCGCATGCTCATCTACACGTTCGTCCCGATGGAATGGGCGATGAGGCAGCACATCGCGCTCGGGATGGCGAAGGTGGTCCGCGTCACTGGCACCTCGGGCAACATCATTGCATGGCTCGTGAAGCTCCTCTGTCACGGCTACACCGTCCCCACCACCGTTACTGATACCGGTACCCATCCCTTCACCCCTCGGGCTTTATTTTTATCCCTGAACCAGGGATCCATAAATTCAATGGCGGATCGGGTGTTTGGTTATTCTCGCTAGCCAGATTTTATTCAGGTCATTATTTCTTCAACATATGACGTCTTAAATAGGACTACAGATATTGTTAAAAAGTGTGCGATGATTGTTAGACAACCTTTGGATATCCGTCAAAGACTTCACATATAAAGTGGAGGATGTGATTCTTACAATATGGGATGCGAATCAAATTCCCAGTACTTTTTTACTGTGATATTTCCACTTAATTATAGTATATCTAATGTGTGATATTTATTAGACAGATGAGAAATATTTTTGTTTGATTTGGGGACAGTTCGTGATGGTTTCTTAGTTATATGGTTCCTTAGTTATATAGTTTCTTAGTTATATGGTTTCTTGACACAGGAGGTTTTTTAGTTATATGGTTCCTGATGCCTGGCCAAAAGGCATCGGACTGATGCACAGGAAACAATTCATATGAAGTTTTTCCTTTCTATTCTAACTATGGACGTGTGAGGCATATATGGCAGTGTTATATTTATATAAAGCCTACACCAAATATGTTCTGTCCATTCCAAACCTGCAGATCTACTAATGGGACTTTATTTTATTCATTTGTATTCCTCTATTGGCACTATCCTTTGCAAATTCCACACTCCAAATAATTATTCTATTGTTTCTAACTATGGTCAATGCATAGTCCATACCGTTATGTGAGCAAGTCTTTTTATTGCTCTTAGAACATGCAGAATTATTGCTCTCTCTAGCTTTGTAAGGTGTTTTTTCAGGAGTAACTTTTTTAACCATTAATTCACATGTTAGCATGTTCTGCTTAATAAGATAGTACTATGTGACATAGATGACTATTAAATAGTTTTGCTCATGTAGCCCATTGGTCTATCGTGTTATTGGCACCTTTATGGTCTACATGTAGTTCAGTGGTCTATTGTGTCGTGGATATTACATGTTCCTGTTGAAAGTCTGACATAGAATCCAGTTCTATCTGTGTTACACATGTTAGTTACGAGCACTTTTGGTTGCCTGCTGCTTGCTTATTTGGTTGCATGCTGCAAGCGAACTACAATTGTGCTCTCAAGAAATTACATTTACTAGCACCTTTACCTCACTTTGAGAACAAAGTTCTGGTCTGCTGCTGTTATATTCAAACTTCATTTTCAAATGATCATATTTGTGTTGTTGCCCTTTTTTATATGTACAATTAGTTTGCAATTATTTCTCTTCCTGTTATATAGAATTATTTGTCCTTTGTCGTTGATACATATACTGCTTATGATGATCAGTTGGCTTTGCGAAGCTAAAGAGTGTAGTATGCACTGAAGTTTAGTTTCTTAGATGCAAAATATGGGCCTATGAGAAGTGTCAATCAAAGTTTGGCAAATACCCTAACAACTTCTAGGTTTTGGTTTGTTCACTAATAAAGTATTTCTCTTTTTTGCTTTAGGTTCGCATAGCATTCGATTTGTATTTTTTCTCCCGGCACAATGCAAGGGCGTTTTTCCTAGTATATATATAATTTCTATCACGATGAACCAGATGCATATGATAAAACTTCTGATGAAATTCCAATTTCAATCGGTTCCAGTCCCAATGTTCCAATATCATCACATAGCCTATACCATGTCAATGCCTTCCCTTCGAAGATAAAGGAAAGACCTTCTTCTTAACTTCCTCTCTGGATAAACCTGCAATCTTAAATAATCCACAAACTTCATCCAAATAGATTAGATGCATATCAGGATGTAGTGTTCCATATCCTGCATAAGGATTAGCTAGCGGTTTCTCTATCATGCTGAAGGAATCTCATAATAAATATTTTGAGTACGTGCAGTAGGTTGAGGAACAGCTCTTTGTGCTTCTGGTCGAGGTGAAGATACCCTGAACAAACCCCTCAAAGGATGGTTTTCCATAGTAACAACTAACAGTAAATTTAAGCACATAATATAAATATTTCCTGACCAAATTCCACTCACCAAAGGCGCTTCACTCCCTGGCAACGGCGCTAGAAAAGAGTCTTGATGACCCACAAGTATAGGGGATTAATCATAGTCCTTTTGATAAGTAAGAGTGTCGAACCCAACGAGGAGCAGAAGGAAATGCCAAGAGGTTTTGAGCAAGGTATTCTCTACAAGCACTGAAATTATGGGTAACAGATAGTTTGATAGCAAGATAATTCATAATGGGTAACAAGTAACAAGAGTAACAGAAGTGCAGCAAGGTGGCCCAATCCTTTTTATAGCAAAGGACAAACCTGGATGAACTCTTATATAAATCAAACTACTCCCGAGGACACATGGCAATTATCATCAAGTTAGTTTTCATCATGGTTATATAATTCGCGTTTGTTACTTGGATAATTTGATAATTTGATATGTGGGTGAACCGGTGCTTGGGTGCTTCCCTTACTTGGACAAGCCTCCCACTTATGATTAACCCCTCTCGCAAGCATCCGCAACAATGAAAGAAGAATTAAGATAAATCTAACCATAGCATTAAACATGTGGATCCAAATCGCCCCCTTACGAAGCAACACATAAACTAGGGTTTAAGTGTCATGTAGTCGATGTTTACATAACACCACTAGAGGAAAGACAACATACATCTCATCAAAATATCGAACGAATACCAAATTCACATGATTACTTATAACAAGACTTCTCCCGTGTCCTCAAGAACAAAAGTAACTACTCACAAGACATATTCATGTTCAAGATCAGAGGGGTGTTGAATAGCATTAAGGATCTATACATATGATCTTCCACCAAATAAACCAACTAGCATAAACTACAATGAGTAATCAACACTGCTAGGAACCCACAGGTACTAATCCGAGGTTTTGAGACAATGATTGAATACAAGAGATGAACTAGGGTTTGAGAGGCTATGGTGATGGTGAATATGTTGAAGAAGATTGGTCCTCCCAAGATGAGAGGATCATTGGTGATGATGCTGGCTTCAATTTCCCCCTCCCAGGGGGAAGTTTGCCTAGCAGAATTGCTCTGTCGGAGACCTAGATTGCTTCTGCCCAGGTTCCACCTCGATACGGTGGCGCTTATTGTCGGTGTCAAAACCGGCGGATCTTGGGTAGGGGGTCCCAATTTGTGCGTCAAGGCTGATGGTAACAAGAAGTAAGGGACACAGGTGTTTACCCAGGTTCAGGCCCTCTCGATGGAGGTAAAACCCTACTTCCTGCTTGATTAATATTGATGATATGGGTAGTACAAGAGTAGATCTACCACGAGATCGTAGAGGCTAAACCCAAGGAGCTAGCCTATGATGGTATGAATGTAATTGTGATCGGCCTTCTAAGGACCAACCTCTCCGGTTTATATAGACACCGGAGAGGGCTAGGGTTTACATGGTGTCGGTTACAAGGAAGGAAATATAATATCCGGATCGCCAAGATTGCCTTCCACGCCAAGGAAAGTCCCATCCGGACACAGGCCGAAGTCTTGAGTCTTGTATCTTCACGCTTCAATAGTCCGGACGTTGTACACAATCCGGCTGTCCGGATACCCCCTAATCCAGGACTCCCTCAGTAGCCCCTGAACCAGGCTTCAATATGATGAGTCCGGCACGCAGTATGTCTTCGGCATTGCAAGGCGGGTTCCTCCTCCGAATACTCCAAAGTAATTATCGAACACCCCAATCGTGTCCGGATCTGAGAAATGATCTTCACATACCACCATAGAGAGAATGATATTTCACAAATGCAATCTGCTAACAACTTTTTCCAATGACGTGACACGTTATTACGATCGGATCCATTATTCGAACCGTTTCCGCACAACCAGCTACAACACATATCACCAGGCGGTTTCTATGACACGTCTTGTCAAAGCAGAGATCGTGTCCCCTTATCACGGGATTCTCATCAATACGGGCATCGGTAATCTAACCGTGCCATTAACCGTGACATTTGGGAAACAAGCGATTCCCAACGGGCAAGTGGGGAGGCGCACCGCTTCCGGCGCCTCTATAAAGGGATAGGATTCCCCATTTTTACCCACGCCTTCTTCCTCCTTTGCCCACTCTTGCCCCCTCCAGCTCCAGCGCCCAAGCCCAAGACTTCCCCGCACAGCTAAACATGTCTGGTGCAGGAGGCAAGTGGGTGGCTTCCACCGTCAGGGAGGAACACATCACCAATCTTCAGGTGGCCGGATACTTGGCCGCGGACATAGCGCACCGTCTACCAGACGCCGGGCAGGTCATTCCGACCCCAGGACCCCACGAGAGGGTCGTATTCATCGCCCACTTCGTCTGTGGACTGGGATTTCCACTCCATCCCTTCGTCCACGGGCTTATGTTCTACTACGGGATGGATTTTCACGATCTGGCCATGAATTTTGTCCGCAACATCTCGGCGTTCATCGTCGTGTGCGAGGCTTTCCTCCGCATCCAGCCTCACTTCAGCCTATGGCTCCAAACCTTCTGCGTGATGCCGAAGGTGGTAAGAGGCCAACAGGCGGAGTGCGGAGGGGCCATGGTGGGCAGAATGCCCAACGTCATATGGCTCGATGGTTCCTTTGCGGAGACCGTAAAAGGATGGCAGTCGGGGTGGTTCTACATCACCGAGCCGCTTGGCGCCAACTGGGCGGCGGCCCCCGAGTTCCCATCCGGAGCCCCCATGCGGCTCACCTCCTGGGAGAGGAAGGGCCTGTCCTGGGGTGATTCTGTGGAGCTGGCCGGACTCCAAACATGCGTCAAGAGCATGAAGGACAAGAACATCAAGCTTGTCAACGTGATCCAGGTCATGCTCGTTCGCCGAATCTTGCCCTGCCAGAGGCGGGCAGTCAATCTATGGGAGTTCGTCCCCACTTAGCATCGGATGCTTCAGAGGCTCTATGGCATGACGCACAAAGGCGCATGGAAGGAGCTGTTCAAGGCCTCCGAAGTGCCTCCTCCGTCATCCGAAGACCGCGGGCTCCATGCCGCGTGGGCTCCTAAGCCGGTGAGTTCTTAAACTGACATCGGACCCAGTTCTTCCCGATATATTCACGGGAGTGCCTTAAATAGTTGTGCATATTTGCTTCAAGATTATGTGGAGACAGCGGAGCAGGTTTACTGCCCGGCTCCGCTGCCAGAAGACCCAGCAGACGTTCTCCTGACGGAGATGCTGGTCCCGGCGCCGTAAAAGGTGCCGGAGAAGAAGGCCAAGAAGAAGGCCCCGGGGATCCGAAAGGGTCTCCGGCGTAAGGTTATGCCGGAAGACTCATCCGAAGACGACAAGGCGGACTCCTCCCACGAAGGGGAGGAGGAAGAAGAAGACGACGACGCCCCATCCGGAAAGGATGAGGGGTCCGGGGAGGCGGACCCGGGGGCCAGAAAAGGTCCTCGGCGCAGGGCCATCATTCCTCTGTCGTCCGATGACGACGAGTGATTCCTCCCGCGGAGGCGGGGGGTATCAGGAAGAGATCCTACCTTCCCCCACCGAGGTGGAGAAGAAGAGGAAAGCCGCCCCAGGAGGGGAGGCTGGGGCATCCAAGAAGGCGAAGGGGCCCCTTCCGGACTACTCCGCCACAGCCACTCTCAGCGAGGAGGGGTGGCTGCCTAGGGGGAAGCCCCTAGCGCGATCGTAAGTGTTTGCACTCTATCATGGCTTCACTTCACAGTTTTTATATTTATAATGCCGAACATATATGCAGTCCGGCTAGGGATCACCCCGAGGTATCCTCCTCCGGGTCCCTGAGCAATTCGGAGATGAATTTGCTTCCGACGGCCACCACTCCTCAGCCCGCGGACGACACAGAGGTGTTGTCCCAAAGGCTCCTAGAGCAGGGGGAGGTGACCCTGGAGATGCCCTGAGGCGGGGTCCCAGTCGTCGGACACACGGGGTTCAAGATCCCCGCGGATCATGTCGACGAGAGCCACGGCCAGCCGGGCTCTCAGCCGAACACCATTCCGGAACCTGCAATGGTTCCGGACTCAGGCGGGCGACCCCTCGCTAAAGAGGGCGAGCCGTCTGTGTCGCGGACTTCCGTTGCGCATGAAGCACTGGACGGTCTGCTGGAAGCGCTTTGTGGCGCTTCCCTGGACGAAGGGCACCGTACTCTTATGAGTATGGTGACTCGGAAGGTTTCGTCCGCCAAGAGCGGACTAACCGAAGCTTGCACCAGCCCCCTAACAGGCTTCGAGGTAAGTAATAAATATGTGCAAAATTACCACCCGATAGGTAGTAGCCCCTGATACTCTGTTTGGCGTTCGGAAAGAAAAGCCGAGCAGAGGGTCAATTAAAATCCGCGGGAGTCTAATCATCAGTATTATTTTGAATAAGCAGGCTGTGCTAATTGCTGCTGCTACCCGTACCGCCGAGGTTGCCGATCTGAAACAGGACCTGGAGCAGGCTCGAAGAGTACAAAGGTAAATAATTCCCATTCTTATATATTTAAGGATAGGCAGAATTGGTGGGTCTAACAACTAAGTGTCGTGACCATTTAACAGGGACCCCCGCCGAAGTGGCAGCCCTGAAGAAGGCGCTGTCCGAGGCCGAAGACAAGGCGGCCTTGGAGTGTAAGGAGCACGAAAAGCAAAGTGCTAGGGTAGGTGAGGTACAACAGGAGCTCCAGGACATCGGCAAGAAATGTGAGTCCGTGGAGCGCGATCTGAAGGCAAAAGAGGCCGAGCTTGCGAAGGCCCTTATGAGCTTGAAAGATGCCAAGGCCGAAGCCGAGAAAGCACAGCAGGAGATCCAGGAGGCCAAGAAGATAGCAGCGGGTAAGAAGTTCTTTATGCAAAGCAAACATGTGGAGGAGGCGTTTCTTTTACTTACTCGAATTCGGAGCACTCCGGGGGCATTCGCAGATCTGCCATGCAGCGTATCAGACGCTGCGGAGTTCTACTGTGCCCAAGAGGGGAACTCAACGGAGAAGTTGTTCTGGTCCCAGTATGCTGGGGCCGAACACCCGATGCCTCTGAGTGACCAACTAAAGCAGTTGGTCGGACTCCACACGGCGGCCGAACTGGCTATGAAGGAGTTCATAGTCCGGATGTGGCCTGGTGAGCTCATGCTCAGTAGATACTTCGGCCTGATCAAGCGGATGATGGATGCCTTCCCGCGGCTTGAGGTGATCAAGCGATCCTTGTGCATCGAGGGTGCCCGCCGGGCCCCTGCCCGCGTCAAAGTTCATTGGGGCAAGATGGATGCAGAGAAGCTGGTCAAGGACGGACCGCTGGAGGGCAAGGCGCATTGCCATCCCGAGCTGTAGTATGATGGCGTTATGAAGGATGCTCGCCTTATGGCTGATGAATGTACCAAGGACACCATTTTTGAATGAATTCGCTTCTGTCATGGTTGCATTTTAAGGACGAAGTTACTTGTGCTATGTAGCGCTTTTATTATTTAAAATATTACCTTCTGTGCGGCTGTTTATAAAATCCTGAAAGTAGGCCAGTCGTCGGCTTCCGCCCCCACGCGACTAGCACTGGGGTGTTCGTGGAAAACTCGGACACTCTTTTTCCAAATGTTTGGTCCCTTAAGGAGGTGTCCAGCATAGCGAGCGAGGCAATCAGACTATGCGACTTTATAACTTTCACTTAGCCATAGAAGTCTACAATTTAAAATTTCGGCGAAGCCCCTAGAACCCGAAAGGCCGAATTGGGGCGTTATATACGCCTTGATCGGACAAAGCCGATTTATCGCCTAAAGCGGGAAATCTTTAAGTATTTAAGTACCTCTCGAACAGCGACCAGCTCTCGCCACATCATACTGGTCATTTTTCGGCTTTCTCTAATGAGGTGCTCGTCCGGAAGAACCGGGACACAATCGCACTAGTTCTCCCTGCGCTACCTTAGCTGATATAACGGAACGTAAGGCACCAAAACAAGGGAGCCGAGCTATCCCAACTGTAGACCCAAGACATGATTCGGAGCTGATGCATATAGTGTTATAAGTTCGGGGTGCCGCACTATTGAAAGTGTTCGGACTTTTAGTTGCCATATTATGGGGCGCCATAAGAAGCCCCTGGGCAACTGGCCGTACCAAGGTGTACGGATGCAATATCAGATAAACATTTATAAGAGAAAAATACTCAAATAAGGATAATAAGCTGTAGCTATATATAATCTCCCATTGACGAAAAATACGTTTAGGCGTATGTTTACAATGGATGCATTAATCAGAGATAAAAACAGGACTATTTGACATGTCCTATCCAGGGGCGAACTATGTACAAATAGATGAAGCAGGTATAATGATCGTAAATAGATTCCACCTAGGTATTTCCTTCTGCGCACAACGTCTGTTGCCTCCTTGGGTGTCTCTTCTATATGTGTCTGGCAATTTGGCTCTTCTGAGGATGCTGCACTAATGCGGTGTCCTGAAAGGTAAACGGGAAAGAGTATGAAGGTTTTTAGCTGTTACCCGCATTATCGACCGAGTCATTGATGCGCCTCCGCCTATGCCCAAGGTATCTTGAGTGTGTAATTGTGTACGCGTGGCACGAATGCTGCTTTGGAGGGGCTTAAGTGGAGGCCGGACTGCTAATCATGATCTTGACATTCGTGTTGATGCTGCCGCAGGGTGCTCCGGACTCGTTTGACAGTGCTCGAAGTCGTCGCCGGATTGGTTTGTCGGAGGAGGCCGCATTGTACTTCTGCCACGAGGGTTGTCGTATGCTCTTCTATTTGAAGGGAGCGGTCCATATTTCCGTTGACAGTGATGACCCCGCGCGGTCCCGATATCTTGAGCTTGAGATATGCATAGTGTGGCACCGCATTGAATCTTGGGAATGCGGTTCGCCCGAGCAGTGCGTGGTAGCCACTGCGTAAAGGGACGATGTCGAAGATCAGCTCTTCGCTCCTGAAGTTGTATGGGGATCCGAAGACCACTTCCAATGTTATAGAACCCGTGCAGTGGGCCTCTACTCCAGGAATAACACCTTTAAAGGTGGTTTTGGTGGGCTTGATCCTTGAAGGATCAATGCACATCTTTCGCACTGTGTCTTGATAAAGAAGGTTCAAGCTGCTGCCGCCGTCCATAAGGACACGCGTGAGGTGGAATCCGTTGATGATTGGGTCTAAGACCAATGCGGCTGAGCCGCCGTGACGGATGCTGGTAGGGTGATCCCTACGGTCAAAGGTGATCGGACAAGCTGACCATGGGTTGAACTTGGGGGCGACTGGCTCCATCGCATAGACGTCCCGTAGTGCCCGCTTCCGTTCCCTCTCGGGGATGTGGGTGGCATAGATCATATTGACCGTTTTTACCTGGGGG